>NW_024582375.1:2927694-2939390 GCF_018398535.1 Haplochromis burtoni
GTTGTACACTTCAGTTGGTTTTCTAAGCACATCGACCAGCTTGTGAGTGGTTTTGTGTAACCTGAGGCACTAAAAGAGAGCCTGAACTCACCGTAGTGGTTTTAACTCGGCCTCCGGGCTGCGTACAAGTCCAGCCAGATCTATTGACTAACAGGTCGCAACCCTCGTCCTCCAAACACGGCACCATCTCACACCATTGCTTTTTCCGAACAATACCAGCTGCGGAGGAGACACAGAGAGAAAAAGAGTGATTAGGAGAGTGACCTGGGGGGGTTGGGGGGTGAAATAAACAGATGAAGAGAAATGATAGGGAGAAGTCAATGCAAAGATGTAACGATTAAGACAGAAGAAGAGCGGGTCGGGGAATGACAGATGGAGAAAGACAGATACGGGCAAAGTTATAACAGGATTGAAAAATGATGGAAAAGCAGAGATGTGAAAAAAATGTAGAAATATAAATGGAAAAAAGAAGGAGCAATGTGGTGGTGGTGGGGTGAGAGATGAGATGTGGAGGTAGATGAAGAGCAATGAAGTAAAGGGACAATTGAGAGGTATGAACGCAGACGATGACAGTGAGAGATGAGGGAAAGATGGGGAGAATCAGACAGATGGAGTGAAATGGAGAGAGCTGTGATCAGTCAGGTAAATAAAATCAAACATCTCAAATGATATTTAGGAGGCTTTACAGCCATCTTGCCTTCAGCAACATTTCAACCAGGATGATATATTTTGTTAGCACACCACCTAAATTTTTACCACAAGGGATTTAAAAACAAAATAAAAACAATTCATATGTTAAATACAGTTGGAACAATCTGGGACATTCAGTGCACATTTTGTCATAGCTGTGTGACAAATGTTTTTCCAGCACTGCTCTGCTTTATTGAAGTTTCAGACTCCAGTTAGTTAGTTTCTACTCGTCTCTCAAAAGCAATAGGATTCAGCCCATTACATAGAGGCTGAACACGTACTAGGCTTCACTGACAGACTGAGACACAGTGACAAGACTGATAAATGTATTGACAACTGAAGCAGGCTTCTGTCAATTCAAAGAGAGTGTTGTTGGAGGTGCAATGTATTCTCTCACCTGCACTTACGCTGGCATAGGTTCCCAGTCATCCCTGTTATAGTGCTTGAGTTGAAGGTAAATAGCATCTTATTTTAATTCTACTTTTTCTAGTGAATATTGGAGATTTATTGTTTGTTTTGGACATTCTTAATATATTGTGTGTCCCAAAAAGGGGCAGTACTGCTGCTCACTGCTTTGAGCAGGTCCTTGTTGCATTGCAGGCATTGTGTGTTACACTGTCACACTATTTGGCTATCTATCCACAGTAATGTGAAAAGAAATAACACAATGGTTTGATATATATTGAAAAGATATTTGTACAATGTTGTGTTTTTTTGCTTGGACAACACAAGACAAACACGGAGTTTGTTCAATTCTAATAGTCAACACTCAGTGTGACCACCTGTTTTTCAGTTTTATTGTCTTTTCCTTTAAATAGTCTTCAGAATATTTCTCCAGGCTTCTTAAAAGACATTCAAAACTCTTCTTTGAATGTTGGCTACCTTTTGTTCTGTTCAAGATGATCCCACAATGCTTCAACAATGTTGAAATCCCAGCTCTAGGAAGACCAATCAATGATTGACAATTTAAATTTGTTTTTTATTATCCAGGGATGCTTTTACTGCATTGGCAGTGTACTTGAGATCGACACCACGGGCTGAAATGCAGCCCCAAACATGATGGCACCTCCACCGTGTTTTGCAGATGATTGTAGACACTCACTGTTGTAACTCTCTTGAGCTCCTCCGTACATACTGATGAAGGTATGAACCAAACATGTCAAATGTGGATTTATCACTCTATAAGACCTGTTTCCAACAATTTTCAGACCAGTCCTTGTATAATTTTACATATTTTAGATTTTTCTTGAATGGCTGCTTGGCAGCCACCTTACACTGAGATCATTTCTTATGAGGCTGACAAGCTGAAGGGCCAGATGTGTCTCTCAGATCCTGTGTCAGGTCTTTGCTGGATATTTTTTTCCCCTTTCTTAAGGACATGGCTTTCAGGTCCAGTTCCAGTAGATAGTACTATATCACTTTTGTCCTCCACTTGTTCAATTTCATCAGATTTCTTTTATTAAGGGCACATTGCACACCATACTGAGTTATGCCAAGTTTTGGAATCACCTTGTTGGAGCAAAAATATTATTATGCCTGTCAAACTGTGTTATCATCGGTATCATTTTCTGTAGATTTAAATAAAGAAATCAGAAACAAATTATGTGATTTTGCCACAGGCTGGTAGTAACAAAGTATCTAAAGATACAATTTGGAATTGGTTCTTTGCTCAGTTTTTCTGTTATGTATGGATGCGTCTCTTTTTTGTGCTTGAATAGGTCAGTTTTATGTAGCTTAAAGATTAAAAATACATTCCTCTGAAAATGTTCAAAAAAGCAGATAATGTCCAAAGAAAAAATTTAGAAAGCTGGAGAACTGTTGCTCAAAACCACTTTAAGATATTGCACGACAGTCTGACTCACTGGAAGGAAAACATAATGAAATGGGTGGCTAGAGATATTTGCGCAGTACTTTTAAAATTCGGATTAAATGGTTTTTCATCACAAAAGAACCCCGTAATTGTATTTATCCTGACGTACAAACACGGCCATCCAATAGGTAATTTTAATATCTGCAGTTTTCAATTGTAAATAAGCTTCCGTTCAGGGGTTCAGCCTATTTCTTACTGAGTTTTCGACTGTAAGTCATCCATCATATAGCCCCACTAAGTTATCAGGAGTCTTTATTGTCTTCAGCTGCAGCAGAAGTTTGTGAGTTATAGAAAATCAGACAAGATATATGCAGCTAGCTGCTTTCTGTGACAGGCCATGCTGCAGAATGAATCATCAATAAGCATGATCAAAGGATCACAAATTTACATTAAACTCGTGGCTTTGGAAAAGAGCCTCTATGATAACATATTAGCACCAGATTGCATAATAGCAGCCAGGATGAATTTACTGAATATTAAATGAGTAAATGAATGAATATTTCATTTTCATGTCTGGCATTTACATGTCCCATCCCTTACTAATGTGTTATTCAGACACGTTACCTAATAACAAACCAAACATGACATGTTACCCACCATCATGCAACATCGGAATCACCCACAAACGTGAACAAATGTAAACATAAACAAAAGGCTACCACAAATAACGCTCTAGGAGATATTTCATTATGGAAATCCAACAAATATACATACACATAAACACAGGCCCCTAAACCTAAAGCATAATACATGTGACATCTGCATGTACTCGTGACAACCATTTCAAATTTCATCCATCTACGCAACATCGTCAGAAGCATGTTTCCTTTCCTGTGTTTTAGAAAGATATTAAGAAAGTGGAAAAACGCAGTCAAAATGACATCAAATTAAAGCTGCATTCTCAATCGCAACTCCAATCAGGAACTTGAACTTTTTAAACAACATTTGTCCTAAACTGTGATGTAAAGGACAATTTGAAATCTGTTTAACTCAAAACATGAAAATCTCCGGTGACATTAAACCGGATTTCCTTATAAACAAACATTATTATTGTAAACAAAAGCTTGACAAGATTTCTCAAAAATAATGGCTGCTGGAGGAAAAATGGATAATAAAAGAAAAAAACAAACAAACTAAGAATCTAACAATCTAACAATCTTTACAACTGAAAAACTGTGTTTGAGAAAAAATATTAAAGGATGAAAACCATGCAACACACATCCACATGAACATGTAAATCAGAGCCACAAAAATGAAAAGGAGATGAACTGAGACAGATAGATGAGAACGGATGAAGACAAAGTAGAGGAAGAGCGTATCTAGATAACATTCTTGACCATTACAGGATATGGGCGAGATAAAGTAAGAAGGATACATTCATACTCATATCAGTATGCATTTATGGATTGAAAATTGTATTCTTTAATGGGTAACAGTGAAACCTAGAATGAATTGTAGTGCAAACATACATCATATTTTTTTTCACGGCGTATTCGCTGTCTTATGAAACGGGTGGGAATTGTGCTCGCTTCCGTATCTATAAATTTCCCCGAAGGGCACCTTCAGTAGCTGTAATAACCTCGCATGCAAATCATCGGCAAGCATGCTTCTCGATGTTAATACCTTATCGCCATAAACAATATTTATATAGCAATCAATCTATAGAATATGCATACCTTATCGAGCACTACATTGCCAAATAACGCAAGTACCGTGAACAAGGTGTCAGCTCAGTAAAACGGGAGCTTCAAATTGACATCCGTGTGAAGCATTGTTATTATTGAGTGCGTTTTGCTGACATGCTGCTTCAGGTTGAATTACTTGGCGCTACTGCATTTCGCCTCAAGGCTAGCTGCACCCAAGGAATATAATCTATGTTTAACTTCACTATTTTTACTTCAGGGACAAAGTTTCACAAGGCAAAAGAAAGCAATTTCAAACAGTTCAAAATCTGAAACCTATTAAAAACTGTCAGCATATGTGCATAAGCGCATTGCCCTGTCATTCTGCGGAAGATGCATTTCAAAAGTTATTGTTGCAGTTTGCCTGTTAAACAGTTCACTGGCTATCAATCTCTAGACATCTAGAGGTGCTAAGTATCTGTAAGATCAGTATTGTTGATCCTCCTTAAAGCCTCCCTGCATCCCTGCCCGGTTCAGTAGGCTTTGAAATGAAGTGCTTGTCATATGGTGTCTGAAACCACACTATCCTGATTATTTCTCATGTCACAAGTGGACAGTGGTGACTGACAATGTTGGTCATTTTTGGTTGGTCATAATCTCTGCATCAGGCATAAGCTGAACTTTTCTGTTTTTTCAAACATCATTTCTTAGTTCTTAATTCCATCACTGTTCACATGTACAAATGAGCGAAGAACCCGGAGTCCCTTTATGTAAAGCTTTTCCAAAGGTTTGTGCTGTTATTCCCACTGGAACAATTACTGAATCTCAGCTTGTCACAAAATAAGCTATAAAAACGGACGTGATTAGAGGAACACTTCTTACAAACTAGTAACTTTGAAGAATTCCCTGGCCTTCACATCTTCTCTAACAAGCTTTTCCTTACAGGTGTTCCTAAGAGATGTAATTTATATCCTTTATGTTTTACATGCACATAGTTCACATGAACTGCAACAGGTGTCGTCTCTCCATTTTGCACATTGATATTATACTATTACTCATATTTTGGGGGCAGCGGTGGCTCAGGTGATAGAGCTGGTCATCAACCAATCAGAAGGTCAGTGGCTTGAATTTTGGCTTTGCCTGCCCGTTTGCCACAGCATCCTTGCGCACAATACTGTACCCTAAGTTGTGTCTGATGCTTTCAGAGTGTCAGTTTGTGTGTAAATGTTAGATAAAAGTGTTTAGGTATAGATACAAGATATGAATGTGTGTATAATATTGGTTACCTGAGACTTCCAGTAGAAAGAGCTTTGAGTGCTACTATTGCTGGATATTTCAAAATCTTTTCTTTTAGATCTATTTTGACTTGTTTTAAATTTGGTTTTGGCCGATTCCAAAAGTTTCTTCTTTTTTTTCAGCTATTCCTCGATGGACATGCGAAAGTTGGGTTCAAGTTCATATAATATTAAAATGTCCACTCCAGCTTCAGCTTGCTGGCAGATGGGCTCATATAATCTTTCATTTAATGAAAGATTCATTGTTGACTCCGACCTCCCTAATCCCCGAGGCAGCAAAGCAACCCCAAACCATAGCATTTTTAACTACCATCCTTCACAGTCTCCACAGGCATCCTCAGCTTCTTTCTTCTGTTTTTCTGAAGGCCTGAGAGAGCTCTTTAGATCATGGTAGAGCACAAACTTCAATAGGAAAAAGGGTACAAAATCCTGGATTGTAATAAATCAGACAGGTTCCACCTGTTACTCTGTAAAAGAGCTCAAATATTATGGATGTAATAAATAGATAGGTGTGCTAACTCTGTCCATGTGTTTATTTGGTTTTGTGTAATTATACTGAAGACGCCATCTTTATATGTTGACAGCGTTCCAAAGATAAATGGCGACAAGCTTTTGCCTCAGCTACCTGTTGCCATGACCCTACAATAGTCTGAATTAGCATCCCAGCCGCTCCTTTTAACAGCTGCATTCTTCAAGTTCAAAGTTCAAGGAAATTCTTGAGTCTAACAAGTATTTTCAACATTTTTCTCAAGAAAACCTCCAAAACAAACATTCTAAATTGCGTTGTACTTCCATGCGTGGGCAACAAAAGTTTTCTATTTCTACCCTAACATGCTCTGTCCGAACTACAAAACATTTGTTTTCCTTTTAATACTACTAACCTAATCTGTTTAAGATTTTTTAAATATAGTCTTTTGTGGAGTAATGTCCTTGTGTGATGTTTTTGTACTCACAGTTTATGTGTGAGTACAAAAACTTCTGAACTATAAACAGAAATACTCGGCAGCAGTAAGTGTAATGTAGCAGAAATGATGTAAAGCAAGCCTTTGAAGATGCAAAGGGGAAAATTAAAGGACATATTGTAAACAAACTATTCACTTGGGTGAAGCGAAAATCATGTCAGATGTAATAGCTCGAGGCCTGGCAGTGCTCTCAAGAGTTTCTTTTTTCTTCTTCCTTTTGTTATTTAATCCATTACTGTGAATCTGTCTAATGAATGTTGTCATCAAGGTCACTAAACAATTCACAAACGGGTTTTGTTTAACTTCTGAATTACCATCCAGTAGGGTGACCCTCAGCTGATGAAGATGTATCGTGATGTCTGGTAAATATCAGTAATGAGGGAATGAGTGCTGTTATATATGCGCGTGTACAAGTGGTATATTACAAGTGTCATTTTTGACAGCAAGAACTATAAAACAGCTCCATCAGTGATGACAGTCGAGAGATAAGTTATCACACTTGTGTCAGATGAATGATGTTAAGATTTAATAATGAAGCCACAGAGACATTTCAGGTTGACATAACAGATTTCCAGCTGGTTTTGAAGTGTGATTAATGGAGATTTGTCCTATTGACTTTTTAAGTGAAAATAATCACCATTTAACATCCTTTTTGCATTTTTTAAAAATATTACCAGTAGGTCAAAAAGCCAAAAAACTCCACCAAATATCACCGGTTTTCATTAATTACAGTCACTAACGTTTAGCATTATAACTTGCAGGTTCCTGTGATTCGGAATTAAAAATTGTAAAAGCCCTTTTGTATGACTTTGAGCAGCTGGACTTGAACAGTTACGCATAAATGTTTGTAACCCGAACCTCTCTAGATGCTGTGAGATGTATTTGACCTAAACTTCTTCAGCTACATCCTTATTCTTAAGATAAGACAACCTTTGTTAGTACCAGTATCTATCTACACAAAAAATAGCAATAATGCTATCAGTTAACTTTGTCTATAAGTAAATTTATCTCTATTTATGTATTTTGTGTATAAGCGCCATCAAATGGCAAGAAAGTTTTTAACAGTAACTGATACAAAATAACACAAAAAGAAAAAGCAGCTGAACAATTGTTTGCAATGTTATCAGTAGTGCCTCAATGATACATGATCACTATTTTATTTTTAAATGCCAAAGGTATCATTAGTACAGTTACCATGACACCCTAAAATTTGAGATGCACCAGTTCAGTTCCACTGCGATAATGATACCACAGCTTTAGGTATATGTGGACACTGAACACCAGCTTTAATAAGATGCATTCCTCACTGTGAGGAAGACACTGAGAATATTTTTTATGTGCAAAGCAAAATTAGGATTGGCCTAAATCACTGCTTTCCTGACAATCAATGACAACGGGTCTAAAAAAACATTACCTGTGAAAACCCTGTGTATTCCACCCAGGGTTTTGAGTTTTCTCGTGTTTTTGTCATTTTGTATTATTAATTATGTTTAAGACTTTGTTAGTCTTAAGTTTATTCTATAGTACCTAGGTTGTTCTGTTTAGCTTTTGTTTATTAGATTCCCCTTGTGCCCTCTGCGTGCCTGTGTTTATGTGCTTGTACTGTATGAGTTCTTGTGCCTTGTTTCCCCTCCTTGTGTTTTATTCCGTCATGTTTATCCATGTTTCCCCCGCCCGTCATGTCTGCTCTCTCTCCCTCGTGTTCCCCGCTCCCTCTCATCTGCCTCTCCTCCACTCCTCCATCATGATCCTCCGTGTCCTGTCTTATTGTGAAGGTCTCGTTTTTCCATGTTCATTCTGTTCAGTTTTGCTTCCCCTCTCTTGTTATGGTTATTCGTGTAAGATGTGCTATCCTTCTGTGTATTTATGTCAGTGTCTTCCTCTGTCCTGTGTCACAATCTCCCTCATACCCATCTGTGTGTTCTGGTCCTAGTTTAGTCTCTAGTGTTCCCAGTTTAGTTTTCTGATTTTCCTTCTGTCCAGCCATAAAACTGATTTAGAGTTTACTTTTTGCCTGCCTGTCGAGTCTGCATTTGTGTCCAATCCTGCCGGATCCACAAACAGATCAGTTATTTAAATTGTTTCACTTCAGCTCATTGTGAAAGTCATTGCTGCATATCGTTGTAATTTATGTTTGTGTTGCTTTCTGTTATCCTTGTCAGTGCACCTCGCCATACTTGCGCCAACATGGAGTGGAGCATATCAAGAGGAACAGTTGGTGTAGCAAGCATGAAAAACCTCCAAACTGATGACTCACTGCTGCTTCCATTGCTGATGTATTGTATAGAGAAGACAGAACATCATAGTCTATATTGACAAAAGAACTGTGCCACCTGCGCATTACACCTACGTGGAAACCTGTGCCATAAAGCTCCAGGCTCACGGTGTTAGTGCTGATGTTAATGCCAGAGATTTGTTACTCTGTAGTTATTATAATTATTGAGAAGAGCACTGCCATTCTGTTACTTTGCACAGTCTGCTACTTCATGGCTGAGTTGCTAAACCACAGGAAACAGATTTGTTGCAATTGTGCCATCCTATTAGAGTACCACACTCAGGTTCACAAAACTCTTTAAAATGAACCATTCTTTGACAAATGTATGTAAATGCAGACTGCATGGCTAGGTGTTTGATGGCAAAGAGACAGAAAATACCTGAAATCAAAATTAAGAGGAGTCGCTCAACAATTTTGTTCGTAAATGGCCTGTGGCGCTTTAAAAAGTGTAGAACAGAATTGAATAAATCAGCTCCAGCTGTCACTGATACCTGTCAGCTTTTTGAATTTCAAAGGCAGAGTTAGTGCAAGATGCATCAGTATTTATTTTCAATCTTGAGTTTTAAAGAAAAACTATAAAGAAAAACATCCAGCAACCATTTATAATGAGAAATCATAAACCATAAAGTTGGGTGAAAAAACGTTCTTCACATTTGGTCTTGCATGACTAACTAAACTGATCTCGCTTGCATAGTGACCCTGTTACCATTCAACCATATTACTGCTCTGATATGGCGCTGGTGTGAGGGCAGTGGCTTATGTTGAAACTTATTAGATTCAGGGGTGATAAAAACATCCCACACATGAAAAGCGGGCAGGCATGGACAGAAATAAATACACGGACACACATAAAGGTTTCAAGCTATGCACATGTCAGGGAACATATCAGCCTCGGTTTCATCAGCGGAAGATAAGACGTAGAGAGGGGAGAACATTATTAAACCCTCCATAGGACACTTATCTTCCCACCAAATGGTAGATCACACTCATGTCAACAGCCAGCATCTTGCCCTAATAAATTCTGTCTAACGCCAAGCCTGAGATGACAGGAGAAAGATGGGCTTGTGTCTGTGTATGTCAGAGAGAGAGAGAGAGAGAGTGAGAGAGAGGGGAAAGAAATACAGCAAGAAAAATGACAAAAAAGAAAGAAGACCTAAAGACACATCCAGTCGGATATAATAAATGTAGTTCAGCATGCTATGGTACTAAGATAAGAAGATGGACTAAGATAATTGCAAGCTGTACAGATCAGATATGGTCTGAGGGGGTAGCAGAATCAGCAGAGTGTCAAAGGCTGCTGATGCTGGACACCAGATATGGCTGGGCTGCACTTTACTATTATTTTTTTTATAAAAGTGGAATTTCCAAAACATTTAAACACATGTATGTGGAAAAAAATAAACATAACATAGTTACTGTGGCTGGTAGCAGAGGACACGAACCTCTACCCTCCTTCCCTTTTTTAAGCGCATCCATATTTTTTTCTCCAAAAAGAAATGAATGAAGTAAACCCTGTGGTTATGAAGATAATCATTCAGAGTTGAGCTGTTTGCCACATAACTGTAGTTCTTCTTATTCTTATGAGTTGATTTGGTGTGAGTTGCCCAGTTTTTGAGCTGTTGGCCATAGAGATGTCTGACCTCTGTTGAATATAAAGGAAGTAATTGGCACTTGCCTTTGTGGTGTTCAAAGCACCAAAAAACCCTACATATGAAAAATTCTGTAGTAATATCTCGCAAGACCCAGTTACTCCAAAAACATAAAATCCACAAAGCACTTGTGGAAACACCATCAAAGATGAGATCTTGTTACAATGTCAGGACTACAGGAAACATTACCTTCTACATGGAGATATGGCTGCTGTGGCTAATTTGGTGGAAACAAGATTTTAACATGAAACTGCTCACTAGAGTCCCAGTTTTTTTAAATTTGGAAATTGGAATTATATTGTTGATATTTTGAGCACCACATTTACTTCCATTATATTCAAGAGAAGGCAGACAGACAGTTCTAGAGCTATCACCAACTTTCTGACAAGGCAATTGAATGTTATCGAGACCTGCCACAACACCAACCTGAAACCTGTGCGAGTGCATTTTTTAAAACTTGTTAGCATCAACTGACATATCAAAATAAGAGCAAGATCTTTTGCCACCTAGTAAAGGAACTGCAGGTTGTGATGTGAAACCCTCATTGTAAGCATTTCGACCATCATCTTATGCGCTCATTGGTGCTTATCTTATTATCAAAGTGGGTTGCTTACTTTTGTTCAGGTTATATGAATATGTAAAAGCAAGGTTGCTAAGCACTTGTCTGGATTCTGAGTGTAAGCACTAAATATGAACTTCTGTGTATATAGATAACAACAGATTTGTGATTTTCACTGTTTTAATCGCTGTATTATCACAAACGGATTGCACGCAATTACCAAATTTACCCCATTAAATTGCAGACTAACTCTTACTGATCTTGTTTTAACACTGTTTTGATGTCAATTGGCTGCAAATGGTTGCAGTCCTGCTCCCTCTCTTCGAAGAGGAAACGAGATTTCAAGTTCATTGCAAGAATGTAGTATCTTATTATGGTTTTGTATTTCTCTATAATGTAAAACAGTCTACCTCTAACATTATTTCTCAGCTCTGTACTCAAAGCCTTTTTAATGCCTCCTTGCACTGCAAAAATGCATATACAGAGGGTATCAAAAAGAATTACTCGATTTCAAAGTGCTTTCATTCCACAGCTGTTCCCTAGTAACAATCAAAAAATGTACCGTTAGAAAGACCGGATTTGTGAGTTTCATGTGGTTGCTGGTAGGTAGTGTAACAGCGTCCAGAGGGCGACACATGAGTGCTTGATAACATTCAAAGTTTTGTATGTAAAACTTTATATTCAGTCATGTATCTTAATCTTTATCTTATTACTGCAAGCTTCTATGCCCATTACTTAAAAAATAAATAAATAAATAAAATATATATATATATA
>NW_024582375.1:2939447-3107655 GCF_018398535.1 Haplochromis burtoni
ATATACATATACACACATATATGTATATATATATGTATAGCCCTTTAAAATCGGATTATTCTTTTTGATACACCTTGCATATTGAAATAATTGCCACACACTTGCCATGACTATTGCCTTCTAACTGCTTGAACTAACAACCACTACTCAGGTAGTTAAATCTCCTGCTTGCTCTTAGACAGAAACAAATCAACATCAGCACTACAATGAGGTGTTTGCAAAATAGAGCTCTGACACTTTCTCTGTCAACTGGCTGCCATTTCTGCTCACCTTTGCCACTCTAATGCATCAGCACACAGCCCAGGCCTCCCTATACTCTGTAATGGTAAGTCAAGTAGCCCTTTAAGCAAATTCACTGTGTCTTCATTTCACAGAGGAGTGCTGGGAATCTGTCAAGGGTTTCTCCTTGTGTACCTTTTCTCACGGCAAGTGTGTGAATTTCTCTATGGCACATGAAAGCACCCGAGCACGTGGGCACACATAAAAGCAAGGCTGATCCAGGTATCTTAAAACCAACAATTTAAGATAACTCTGCGTTGCGCTTCATTTGAATTTCCACCGTGTACGTATGCAAGCTCGCCCACAGAGACACACAACCCCACACAGTAATCTCTTTGCTGACATGTCAGGCAACAAAGTCAAACAAAAGATGGCTGGAAGAAGCCCAACTGAGCGCCATTAAAACTCTGAGATTTGCTTTCATCATGGAAATCCCCTCCTGTGTCTCCTTTTACAGTGGATCATCTATCTGGATAATTAACTGTACTATCTGACCTGCCGTGGTAGGCAGACGTTCCTTAAAACTGAATCGAGCCTAGCTGGAATTAGGAGGTGGCCCAGCAGCATGTGAGAGAAAAACCCAATGCAAAGAAAATAAATCCCTGCACTTTGTAATTAGCCACCATCTCTTTATCTGCCTTTTCTTCTGCTCACAGCTGTTCTCCTCTCGGCTAATTTTCCCTCGTCTTGTCTTTTTCCCTTCCGCCCTCCTTCACCCTCATCTGTACCTTCCTCACAACCTTTGTTTTCTCTTTTTTGCACTTTATAGCTGCCCTCTTTTTATGCTTTTTTTATACCCCCCATCTCATCTCTTCCTCCTCTCTTTTTCTCTCCCTTCACCTCCTTTCCTTCCTTAGCTTGTTCTTTTCCAGTCTATTGCCTTGCCTGATTTTCATAAGATTATTCCACCCGTTTGGCTGCCTTGATGAGTATCTGCGCACTAAAAGCTGTCAAGCCCTTTTTAAAAAGCCAGAGTTTTTTTTTCTCCCCCCTCTTTTTTCAATGAAGTGAATTTGTGTCCCAAATAGCTCCTCTGCACTCATGAAACTTCAAGAGGCAGAAATAATGAGATAGCATGCTGACTGACATTTCCAGACCTTGGCCCTGTGTCTGTGTGCACGCATGTATGTCTGTGTGGGTGTCTTGAATTTTTTTTCCCCCATGTATTTGTGTGCATAACAGAAATTCACCTAATAATCGCCGACCACCACAAATACAGCCTACAGTCGTCTGATGTGCTTCTTTTGTTGCATTTGAGACAAACGTATGAAACAGACCTTTTAATTTTTTTGAGCGGGGCAGGGTAAAAAAGACAAAGAAAAATGAAACTGAAGTTTAAATGACATATTCACTGCTCAAATTTCAAAAACTGAGATAGCTGCTTCCTCTGTCGTTTAATGTGCTAAATGAACATCTTTAATGCGAAAAGATATTACCCTGTTACAACTGGATTCTCTTTAATAGACTGGGATGCTCTGAAATTAATGTTAGATTCTCAGTTTTAAAATGAAAGTCATTTTTTTTCTGTGTTTTACCACCCTCACCAAAAAGCTGCCTTTGGGTAACTAAAAACACAAAAGTTTGGCTTAGAAGTCTGCTTCAATTAAGTGAGATAAATTCAGCAAAGGAATTTTTTGCCTTTGTGGGGAAAATACTTGTAGCTAATTGCCAAGACTTGGATGAAAAGAGAGAAACTGTTCTCATGTCTAACCTTTACGTAGAGAGATTGGATTCTCATAACTGAGCTTAGCAAAAAGACTTCAAAAGGAAGGAAACTGCTAGCCCAACTGTTTAAAGGTAATAAAACCCAGAATTGAATGAAAGCGTCGCCAACATTTTAATATAACATGTTTGCTCCGCTCTATTAAGGAAGTCATATCACCTGGTCAAGAAGTAACTCTTCTTATAACCTTTGGTAAGGCCACAAAGGTTTGGATGTATTGACACTGTACTGTGTTTAGATTACGCTAATTTCCAAGGTTCATGCTAACATAATACATCTGGAATCTGGTGGAGTTTTTATGCTATATCTATCTATCTCAATAAATAGAGATATGATATCATATCGCATGGAGCCAATGCCAAATATGGTCACTAGTAGATTGTCCCGGTCGCCTGTAGTTTGCTTGCAAAACACTCACTGTTCATTCACTGTTTCCATACCACTATCAACAAGCAGCTGGCAAGTGTTTGCATACATGTCAAACTTTTCTAGCAAACTTTGGGCAACTGCATTAATCTGCTAGTGGCCAAAACAATTGCAAGGTTTTTGATGCAGAACCATATACCTCCTTGTTACCAATTTCCCTTAGCAACAACTTGGAGAACATGTACTTTTGCCTAATGACCTGTGACTGCCGGGGGTCACTGACCCATTTCTAGCTCTGTGTGAATGGGCCTTTAGTAGACAAGTCCCATGCATACAGCTGAGGAGCACACATTTCATTAATGAAAATACTGTACAGTATTTCTCTAAATTCTGCTAGAATGTAAAACAAAAATGTGGATAGAAATATGTGTTTTTTGTAACTATGAAATTCATACATCTTGAAGTATATTTTATATCTGTCAGTTTATTTATTGGGCTATATGATATTACATTTCATTTATATACCACATAAAAAACAAGCAGATTTTTATACTAAATGTGCTTCACAAACACAGACAAACAGTACACACAGAGGTATATTTGTATAACAGACTCTGAAGACAAAATTTAAAAATGGAAACAAGTTCAAACACAGTTTAAAACCTGAGAATCATGACACTGAGAAACTTTCTTTGTTTCCCTCATGTCCAAATGTCTCAACTGTCTGGTTGCCACATTGTTGCTTCCAGCTTCATTCTGCTTTCCATGCATACTATTTATGCTAGGTACCATTGTTGTGCATAACTGGCAGGTTGTGCGGCGTACCATTGCTCGGGGCTTTTTTTCTCCTGTGCATGTGTGTGTGTGTGTGTGTGTGTGTGTGTGTACTGGCCACCAGGTACTGCCGATATCGTTCTTTCACAGATGTACTCTGACATTTCCTCACAGCTGAACGCCAACGGCAACCCAAGATTTGTGGACACACACACACAAAGAAGGAGAGCCCAAAGGCACTGCGAGCCAGAGGAGAAAATGTCAATGTGAACAGGATCTGTGTGAAAGAGATCATTTAACACCACTGTCTACAGAGACACCGGTACATCAGCTGTGAACTGTAAACGCCTGACACGCACACACCTGGAAGCAGCTTATGATCACAAACTACTTATTCAATATAGCCAGTAATTCCATTGCATTTCATATTTAGGCCAAAAGTGACCAAAAATAATCAGACAGACAAGCAAAAACACAGAAAGCTGTGTATTTGATTCACACGGTTTAGTTATCATTTCAAGTTCCATTATTAGAAAGAAAAAACTGTGGTTACAAGCAGGAAGAATGGAAGAGAAGACACATTTAGTCTACGTGGGGCCTCCTGTAAGAGAAGTGAAATTTGGGTTTTGTCTTATGCCTTCAGATTTAGAAAGCTTCAAAGCAGGGATGTCAAACTCTTTTCATATTGTGGGACACATACATTTTGATCTCGTGTGTGCCAGACCAGTGAAACTCTTCTTTCTGTCAGCATGAAGAAGTTTAACTACATATTTAATACCTGAGATATTTTAATATCAGAAAAATAAGTGCTATTTCAAAAATACATCTAAGTTTTTCTACATGATTATGAAAATCTGCTTTGGGCTTAAATTATAGGAAATAAAAGTGTAAAATTACAGAAAAAGTTCTGTTAGCTCCTGTAATTATAAAAATACATTTTTGTCCTTTGGCAGAATATGGGTTTAAAATTTTTTTTTTCTTTTACTGTTAATGTTCTGTAAAAATTTTACATTTCTTCAATAGAAACTTGAAATTTTCTGTTTTTTAATTGCTCATCTATTAGTTTTTTACTTTGGTTCATTATGAATGACCATGGTTTTACCATGTTATGGTCTAACATTTATGTCGTCCAAAACCATCAAGTGAGCCAGACTGTAATCTTCGGCGGGCCATTTCTGGCCACTGGGCTTTATGTTTGACACCCCTGCTTCAAAGAGTTGCTAAACCCACTTTTATGAGGTGTCAGTTCAAGTGTGTCAAGGAGTGCTTGAATATACCACAGAGGTGAGGATGATGGCAGTAATGTAGCCAGTACCGTAGCCGAGTGGCTTCTGTGACTAAACTTTAAAGCATTTTTATGAATATGTAAACAAAGCAAGATTTGTTCAAGTTAAAATGGAGTGTTAAATTACTCTTTGTGTTACAAGAAACCAATATGTTTTGCTCTTCACACAATGCAAAATAAACCCTTCATTATTCTCATTCTTTTTTATTATCTCAGCTGCCTGCTGTTTGTTTTTTGGATGCTCGCTTCCTTGCATGATGTACCAACACTGAACTGCTGTCTGACAGAAGCAACTTAAAGCAAAGTGGAGGGAAAAGAAAAAAAATAACACTGTTTGCTTATACTGCCATTATCAGCAGCTGAGTGAACAGGTCGTAAACAATGCAAAGAGAACGGAGATTGTGACAAACACACAAGCGCGTCAGCACCGTGGCACAGCGCTGTAATGACGGGTTATGATGACAGTCGTGATGGTGATGTGGCCGACGGTAATGAAGGTGACTACGTTGAAGCTGATGATGAATGACATCGTGGCATACTTAGTCTAAAGTAGAACAATGGCTCGGGGCTGCAAGCAGAAATAAACATACTGACATAATTAGTTTGCACACGTATAGTATGCCTGCTGTTAACCGCTCATGTGTGTGCTGATGTATGAGAAAGGTGCATGTATGAGTATGTTAATGGGAGCTAATGCATGCTCCAGGATTCATATGAGGAGGCCTTAAAGTCTTGTAACACAGAGTTTGTTCAGCTGGTGGAGGCCCCGGACCCTCATGACACCTCTTCTCCTTCCTGGATGTTGATGATTCTTGTCTATTTAGCCTTATTGACCTCTACATCCAAACTAATCCGCCTGAAATTATGCATAACCTTTTACTTGGCAGAGCTCCCCATAAATCTGTTTATTCCCTGTTTGCTCCCTTACAAAAGCCCACTAAACAAATTCCAATTAAGCAAAACAGCAATACAGCATGAATGATAATTCAACTCAGTGCAGTCCCCAAAGCAGATAAAAGCATAATAATTGCTGTTATGTGTAAGTCAGCTTACAAAGACTGTCGAATTTCCCTTGAATGTGGTTAGTCTAATTATTTTAGGTCATTTGCTTTTTCTTTTTTCTTTTGCCTTTTTCGTGACTAGTGATATCACACTAATGTGTGGCCCTTTTGTGCATCCTTGTGCATGTATGAATAATACTTGTGCCGCATGGTCGTATTACAAGCTCACGCACACACGGTTCTTTCTCTTTCATGCCTTCTTACAAATGTACTCCACTTACATATGAAAATAATGTGTTTCTATAGTAATATATTGTAGTCGGGTTTGCTGTCATGCCGCTGAATGAATCCGAGCCCCCAGCGGACACCTAAGGTGATGAATGAGAAGCAAAACAAATGCGAGCAGTAGCTTATGATGTACGAAAAAAAAAGTAATTTAACAAAGTATGAGAATAAAAGCCACCTTTGTTTCTAGTTGGATGTTTTTATTGTTGAGCATCAGGAGGAAGTGCTTGCATTGGTATTAAGTTTCCAAAGATGATGCGGCATAAGGAGAAGAGAGAGTCAACGTAAAGCTGGTATCACTTACACACAGCTACAGCGTGGGGCTGAATCAAACGAGCATCCTGCCAATCCCGTGTGCGTAGGAAGTTAAATCTGAATTCAGCATGTGAAGTGCAGCAGCGCAGGAAAATTACTGCTGAGCAAAAATAATTAGAACATGCGCACTGACTGCATTTTTACTACTTTAGTGCACTTTATGTATCTGGTTGTATACATCACGTTTTACAGGGAAAGAAAATTCATGCTGATGATGTAGAGCTCTCAAAAACTCATTTATCAAATGTGATATAAATGGCATTACAGGGTTAAGTCATTACCTGCAACTCTTTTATCTTTTTTTTTAAAAGTAAAGTTTAAAAACTTTAAGAATCAAGATACTTCCATTACTTTTTTTTGCCACCAGCTAAGATCTCATTGCTTATTCAGCTTCTACATTGTATGATAATTTAGTAATTAGAGCAAGGAAACAAAATAAAATAATAATGGATTATGCAATGTTTTGAGCCAGAAATACTTCCCCCTTCTTAAGATAAGGGAAACTGGAAATGTGTCAGGCATTAATCTTAAAGCTTTGATTTTGGAAGGTAAAATAAAAAGACAAACTGGAGGAGGAACGACTTTAAATGTTATCAGCAAAATGTAAAAACAGGTAACACAGGTCGTTTGAGTCAATTTGACACCACTAGCCATTGTTTGGATTTCCTTCTTCCATTTCTATTGCTGAATTATTCCTTTTTTCATGTCAAAAGGACTGAAAATTACCTTCATTTTCCCAAACTCTGTGTAAGAGAAGCACTTTTTCGATGTATTTCCCAGTACTTGTTGTTGTTATTGTTATTTAATTTATTTAATGCTGCCTCTGAGTGTACTCTTGCTCGTTGTTCTGATGATTAATTTCATTTTTTTTAAAGGCACTTTTCTTTCTGCAGTAACAAAGACTAATCAGGCTTCATTATCCTACCTACTTTCAAAGCTGTATTTTCCCCCCCACCTCACTCTCTTTCATAAGAGGGTTTCACTCAATAAGGCAGCCTGTGTTATTAATTTCTTTTGACAAACGGGAAGAAAAAAAGGAGTTCTTTTACTCACAGAGCACGTAAAATGAGGGGAAAAAAATGTAAGAAACAGGAGCATTTTTTTATATTTTGTTTCCATACAATTAAAATGTGTTGGCTTAAATCTATGAGATTTTTCTCTATGTTAAATATTAAAACACACATTCGTTTTTTTTTAAACTTCGCATTATACAACAAAGTAACGTAGACATCGGCTGGTTACTCCAGTTGATCCAGTGTGCACCAGGTGTCCTTCACTTGGTCGCACATGTGCATTTCAAAGGATAAACGCTCCAAATATATCTGTCCTGGTGCTCTGAATTTCTAAGACCTTCTCCATTAAGTGTGAGCGATAACAGGGCCCCAGCTGTGCATTCTGCCACCACCACCACCACCACCACCGCTCCAAAGACACAGGGAGAAAGTGAGGAGGAGGGGGTTGAACTGATTGTTCCCCCCTTCTCCATCCCCACCCCAGCGGTCTTGACCCAGTTAAGATGGTTCTGTGACTGATAACCGATGTAGAGGCCGTCAGACAAGCTTTATTGAGACAATAAATGAGCCGGGACTCTAGTTGCACCGCAAGGAACATTAGTTATGTATTTAGAGTACTGCTTGGCTGAGCCCTGTATCCATCCTCCTCTCTGTTCCATCCTCCCTCTCTCTCTCCTTCCCGCTCCCTATTCTCCACTCCTCTTCTGTCCTCTGATGTCTGATGTCATTTCCTCCCAACCTGGCATGGCAGCTTCATCAGGAAGCAATCTAGTTCTCACTCCTACACAATTCCTCCACCCCCGCACCCTCGCCCTCACTCCTTGCCAGAAAAGTGCTGAGTTACAGATCAAAATCTGGCCAATCTGCCTCTCCTCCTGATTCTATCTTTCTTTTTCTTCTTTTTTTTCCCGTTTTTTTTTGTATCAAACTGCCAAGTTTAGATTAACACCAGAACTTTCCAACTTCAAATTTTGATGCATTTCTACCTCACATTCCCTCCGTCATTGTCTCTCTACAGCAGGTCGGTGAAAGTGATAACTGGTATGGTGCAGTTTTGGCCTGCAGTGGCGGAAACTCTGTGGCTAGAGAAAAGTCTGATATCCACGCACCCATGTCTGAAGCTGTATCCACAGAGGAAGCGAGTCCCTCGTTGTGCATTGCTTTGAAGCTGACAGTTGGTCACTAGTGGACATTCCAGCCGCCTTGCCTATAATGTATTTAATAATCTGCCATATGTCAGTCATCTGCATCCTGTGCTCCCAGTGGTAGTCTCTACAATTGCCCGCTTTGAAGTTGAGAAAAGTTAGGATCTGTAGTCACTTGAAGTTGGAGAATTAGCCTTCTGGTGGTCATCATGTTGCTGCGAATCACTTCCTGTGCGAATCCAGGTTTACTCTAGGCTTTTTGTACTAAGTTACTTCAAAAATGTGTACCAATGAGGTACATTTAAGATATTTTTATATAACTTTACTGAATTATCATCAATGATTTGAGAAAAATCCCAATCTTTCCAGTTTACACTGTTGAATTGTTAACCAAGTATTATTTACCTATATGCAACTGAACAAAAAATAATAATAAATAACCCAGAAAGCATCTCCTCATAAAACTCTTGTTTCTTGAAAAAAATGTTTTTGCAAGTCTGCAAAACTGCTCAGGCAAAGCATATTTCATGTGTTTCATGTGCTCCTCGAATAGCCAGCTGTTCTTTCAATAGTATAGGTTTCTATAGAGCAACCTACTAATAGGACCCTAAAAAATCCTCTAAAACACATCTTTCTATCTTAGCTTTTAATTAGTGTAACAATACTGTGATTTCCTTTGTTTTTTTATTCATTCAGATTTTTGTTGCTGTTCTTTTTCTTTGTTTAAAATTAGTGTTAGTATTCAAAAATACACTTTTGTTCCTCATTTTTTCCTCACTCCTGTGAGTGCTTTAATCAGTCCTATTAACCAGCTTGAATTACTCCCACTTCATAACTTGTGCTCTATTGATACATTTTGATTGACTGATTTTGTTCATATTTCCTCTGACAGATGGAAACATCAAATCTTTAAGCACCAGTATGAACACTGTTCCATTTCCCCGTTTCTACTTGCTCCTCTGATTAACACATTAAAACAAAAAGGCAATCCAACCTATCTCCTACTAATAATGCATAATGGTGAAGAACACCACACAGTGCAATTCCCTATTTAGATACCCATACACATACGAGGGGATGTTTTGTGTGTGCAGGAATGCATACAGTACATAAACACAACAACCCTATTTTAACCGTCTTGTGTGTGAAACGGCCAATAAAGTAATCTCCTTTACAAAAGCTCATTGATGTTAATGAGCAGTGTTATAAAGACATGAAAGAATACAGTGGTGATTGCGGGGCTTGTGCATTTTGTCATTTCTCTGGACATACAATCCACCAGTAACTATCACAATTAAACGCACTTGTTAGACAATGTTGTCTTATAATTGCATTTCACAATGAAATTAGGTTATAGAATCACCCTCTTGTTCCGGCCGCACAAAGTAGGTTCTTGTAATGTTTGTGTGCGGGCAACTGCATTTAGTAAGCGTGGCTAAGAGTTGTGGAGTTTCTAACTTGACATTTCCAAAGGATCAGCGAGGATCAATCGCAAAGGTCAGTGAAACAATAACCTCCGGCTTGTTGTGACGACTGGTAGAGGAATTGTGCCCGTGTCTGCACTGCTGAGCTCCTGATGCTGTAACAGTATATTTTCCATCTGCATCGATCAAGAACTGAGCTGCAAGCTGTGGCCATTATATTATGAAACAAATGCACCTCGAACTTAAATAATCCCACTTTGTTCAAGCGCAACCAACGGATACACATCCAGGATTAAGAATTAGAACTGTATCCTACAGTAGATTCGACCTATCGCTGTATTTTGTCTTGTCTTCCTCCTCTCAGCCCTTCCCTCCTTCTGCTGGACATTTCTTCCTGTTAAAAGGGAGTTATTCCTTCCCACTGTCCCCAAATTGCATGCTCGTAGGGGGGTCATCTGATTGTTGGAGTCTCTTTATTACTGGAAGGTCTTTACCTTACAATAATAAGCACCGTGAGGTTACTGTTGTTGTGATTTGGCGCTATATAAATAAAATTGAATTGAACTGAATTTAATCTTCCTTCATTTAAGTTCAGTTCCTCCCAGACTCACCGGTTTTTGTAGCATTACGTGGAACCAAGCAGAGCATCAAAGCACTCAACCTAACAACAGGGTTGCACTTGGAGTACTGTAGTGGGCGTTGAGCAGCCAGGAGAGGTGCCAGTTAGCGGCAAGCGGCAACAGTAAACCTTGGAGACCCCAGCCATTATGAAGTCCATCATGCACGCTGAGGGGGCATTGTGCACCTCAGATTGTAAACAACAAATCGATAGCTCATTTGTCATTTTGTTTGGAAGGAAACACGTTTCTTTCTTCTTCTTTTTTTTTTTTTTTTTTGCAGGGAGATATCCACTTTTCCAATCCAAATGAACCAATCAATCTCAGCTCTCCCCTGAGGCCTCCCTGCCACTGAGCAGGGTGAGGATGGAGCAAGAAAACCACTCTGTCTCCCTTTCCTCACTCACTTCTTTCCCCGTGTCTTATCTCCTCCCTCTGTTCATTTCCTTCCCTCTCTTGCTAATACTTACTCGGGCTCAAACGCATCTTTCTGTCTGTTTTTGCTCTCTGAGTGTGTTTCTTCGGTCTTTCTACACCACCACCCACGTTGTGTTCTCGTGCTGCATTTGTAATGCAGAGAGAAGAGGAGGAGGAGAAAGATTGGAGAGGAGAATGGGTTCTACTGTTCCGCACTGATGGTATTTTGTGTTTAAGTGGGGGGGCAGAATGTTCCTGCCAGAGTGCTGCTGATGCTGAACGGGACTGGCAGGTGGATTATACCTTGTGCTGCTTTGTCCCTGGACAAATTTAAAGGCAGCCCAACAACTAGGCACCATGGGAGAATGTAGGTACAAGGGAGGTTTAGACTCTCTTTCTCCCCCTCTGCTTTTTTTCCTTTCTTTTTTCCCCTATGACCATTCCCCTTTTATTACAAGCTCTGTGGCAGCTTTATTTTATTTCACACAATTTTTCACACATATATAATAACACCCATTTTGGCCCTTTAGCTTCACTTCTTCCAATGCTAAATGACATTCCACTTACAGTCCTGAGCATCTGCTTGGCTATCTACAAAAGAGTGTGCGGGGGCTGAGATCAAGTGGCAGTATATGAACTGATAGTGATGAGCAGCAATGAGCAAGCTGAAACACTCACTCCAAAGCGAGCGCAATGCATCAAGTGTTAAACATTTCATAAATCCATACTCACAAAATGCCTGCCAACATGGTTTACATAAATCTATTTGTGTTATGAAACTACATGAAATTACCCAATAAAAAGTAGCAAAATACCACAAATTAACTGTAAATAAACCATTCAATAGTTCACTAACGCACTGATGTCCCTTACTTATATTAGGACTTAATCTCACATGCCTAAAGACTCGTCTGTGGCCCTCTGGCAGCCATAGTTCTCTCGGAAAAAATGTGTTCCAGATGATTTGCTAGGAGTTGTGCGACGGTGTTCGGTGTTGTAACGTAATTCAAATTAGTCCCAAAGAGGGTGCTGCCCCAAAATCTCTTTGCGGTCATGGTCACCGACTTGACTGCAGACACATGCCAACTACTTGGCAGAGAGTAGGGAAACTAAAAAGCGTGACAGAAACCTGGGTCGGAGAACATTAGCTTTCAAAGTAAAGTTTGAAATGTGTTTGTTTAGAAGTAAATGCACAACTTTTACTTTTGACGGCATCACACATTTTACAGTTTAAACTACCTTTTGGTGATTAGCAGATTTGCAGATAAATTTCACCAAGTGACTCCCAGCAACCTTCAGCAAACACTCACCAACTGGTTGGGGAACATTTGGGAACAAGTTGGTTTCTAGGTCTATGTGACTGAGGCCTTTTACTGGGCAGGCTCTTGGCATATCTACTGCTCTGTTCTCTTTATGGCCACAATCCCATTAAGCCAACTTTCCCCTGACTGACAGCCCCTCATAAACAGAGGGTTGCCATTTATAGACTGCCATGTTCACTACACGACTGCAGTATGATTTTTGCAGTATGATGTTTCTCCAAATAAAATCCTATTAAAAAATAATTGAGAAGAGAAGGGTATGTAGATGAAGTGAATTCCTGGCAGTCTCCTAAATCTCGTAAATAAGTAGCAAGAAGTTTGAATAAAAGAATACAGTTGAACAAAGGAACACAACTGTAAAACCCACTAACACAAACATTTTACCGAGACAAGGAGTGATACTTAAGGTCAGCGGTTTGCTGAGCGTGAAAATTGTTAACTAAATTATGACTTTTGGAAATTTCACTGAATTTGGGAAGGATTCAGCTGCTTATACAAGAACGGATGACATCATGAGAACGGTTGTCTGAACTAATAATTTCCCCAGAGCTTGAATCTGAAAGCTCTGGGGAATCAGTCTGAATCATTGTGTTCCAAATGACAAGTACATTACCCATAGTCTGCCACATCACACCAAAGTAAGGTGCTTCTGTCAGTAACGGCTGTTTTGTTTCTTTCTAATGACAGCAGACTCAATATGGAAAAACTGAGTCTAATTGTTAAAATTGCACATATTTCTGAATACCTCCCAGCTTTTCATCTGTTTTGAAAATGTCTGGTTCCCCTAAATGTGAATGCTGTCAGCATGTGCATGTGCTTCTTTGCACAAAAGAAAGGATGGAAAATGGGATGTTTTTAAAAAAAAAATTAAATAAAAGGTGTATGTATGTGTGTGTGTAATATATATATTATATATTATATATATATTATATATATATATATATATATATTATATATATATATATATTTACAATCATATATGTATAGGCACTGGACGTATCTCTAGGTGATAGAATATTCATTGACTATCGATAGATATGAGTAGGATAGATAGATACTGTTAGGTAGCATATGATTTTTAGAAGTGAGTGATAGATAGATAGATATGTATATCTATCTTATCTATTATATCTATCTATCTTATCTATCTATTATATCTATCTATCTTATCTATCTATTATATCTATCTATCTTATCTATATCTATATCTATATCTATATATATATATCATGGATTTGTTTTCCAGTCATTAACGAACTATTTTTTCTAACTTTAATATCTTAGGTTAACTTCAGCAAAAGTTATTTTCTTATCTTATTTATCATTATTTTTATTTGTCTTATTCTTACCAGTATTAAAGTGACATGCTAATGGGTTAGGTAATTATTTTTCTTCTTCTCCTTAACAAGCTGCAAAGAGATTGCTTTAAGTGCATCTAAATCATGAGATAAATAAAAAGCCCGCTACGTTTTAATAATGCTTTTATTTTAAAAGCCAAACTTTTAATTTAATTAATGAGAAAGTGCTAATGTATCTTTCAAAGTTCTATTTATGAATCTACAGATCTGCTTTGATAAATTAAAAGGAAAACCTAATGGCAATGAGTGACGCATAGCTGGCAGCTTCTGTCGTGAGTATTCTGGAAAAGGTAAGCGCTTTCAGAAAACCTGAACTCAAACGTTTGTAAATTCTGAAAAACTTAGGATTATTATAATATAAATCTCAATTAGTGACTACCAATAGTACTTGGGTGGCTTATGGCTGCTTAGTCTTTCCCTTCGTGGCTCTATTCTCACTGCTAATGCACGTCGTAGGCGGTCCCGGTCTGTACATTATGCAACACATCACACACACAGAGCAACACACACACACACACACACACACACACAAACACAAACACAAACACACACACACACACCAGCTGTAATGAAATCTTTCCAAAAAGTCAGTTCCCAGTAGGTAACAGAGGTTATGGAAAAAGGACAGCTTCAAATGTGTGATTAAATACATGACGACCAAACACCAAAGGACGATTTATCACTTCATACCTGAGTCTGTGCTGGCTTTAATGTGAGCCAACAGCTGTGTTCACCAGATTTATTGTAAACAAAATAATTTCTACCCTGCTCTCCTTTACTTTGATTTGCTCTCTTGCCCTTGATTTCTCTCTTTCAAACAAACACACAGATACACACACACACACAGACACACACACACTGCAAAATTTTCCCTCTCCATCTTTATCAGTCAGTGTAAGTCCAGCCTCTGGTGACTTGCTCCCTCTGGGCTTTGTGTAACTCTCCATATTGACTTTGTCCTGTCTCAGGAGATGATCTTGTCTCCCATAGGAATCCCACTTCTCATGCACATGCAACCTTGCGCATATCGCAGACACATACACATATAAACACACTAAGTGTACGTCTGTGTAAATTCACCATATCAATGATCAAAATAGCCTTTTAACTGTGTGAGGCTATAGTTATAGTAATAACCTGCATCATAGCATCAGCACTTACTATATTGGTCATCTGAGCACAGTTTACATCAGTGGCACAATTTTCTAACATGATCCTGTAAGTACTATATATATATGTATATACTGTATATCAACCAACAAAGTAAAGCAATAAAAAAATAACTAAAAATTACATTTGAAATGATCTGCATTTACAATCGTCCTTTGTGCATTTGAGAAAATTACTCAGAATAATTTTCACTAACATATAGAAACGAGTATTTTGTTCAGGTGCAAGTGGCTATCATCTCTAAATCTCCTTTATATTTTTTTTATATTTAATAAAAATAAGTAACTGAAAAAAGATTTCAAAACTCCAAAAGCAAACAAGGAAGCTCATTAGCATTGCTGAGTCATTAGCAGGCTGAGAAGTTTTCCCTTCACTGTGCCTATTTCCACCTGACATTTAAGTCTCCGTGCACACCATCATGTCCAATAAATAACACTACTAAGAGCAAAAACTAAAGAATAAAGCTCTGTTAGTAAATTATCTAGCTAGCAGTCACTTAGTAATCTCATTAGTGTACCTCTGTCACTAATGGGACAATAGGTTCAATCGTTTCATTCTAAACGTGTCCATTTCTGGCTTAGAACTCTCTGGAAAATGAAAAAGGTTAAACAAAAATTAAAAGCTGCAACACAGTTAATAAGCTAAGGCCAGATACTGCGGCAAGGTCAGCTCGTCAATGCTTCATCAACAAGCTATTTATTCGAACAGAGCACAGCTGTGGTCAAAACTGTATTTTATAACCCCAAATAAAGAAGGAATGGATATAAGAGGCCACTGTGTCCAATGTGTGCAATTTATTTATTTATTTTTCATTTCACTGACATTGCTGCTATCGCCTCCACCACCTCCAGCGTGGACACAAAGCTCATCATCAGCATATATCCCATCGCTATGCAAATGAGTTTATTAATATAAATGAGTGTAATTAGTGCCAGTGATGAGGAGGTGGAGCTTTTGTTACATTCATTAACTCCATCCTACACAGCTGGACTCCATATGATAATATAAGACCTGCTTAACCATACCCCTTTTTGTGACTTTATTCCTGTGCTCTTGTACAATTGAATGAATAATTCCTGTCCTTAAATAAAACACTATAATTATTGTAATATGTTAGGCTACTTTCAAAGCAGCCCATCTCAAATTAAATCACAATTAACAGTATTTGTTGGCTAGTTTTTTAATCAGTGCATGAAAAGAGGGTAATTAATGAGCTACAAAGTTTCAAACAAGGTATTTCTTTTCATTCAGGGTATATTGTTAGCTATTCTAACATTTAAAAGTCTTGCAAATCGTATGTTGGACAGAGCAAAGAAAAGCATAGTGAAGGTCACTCTCTCAAAAAGTGAAAGGGCAAGGAGATTTAAAAGATAGAAGTACGAGAAGACTGTACATGTTTTAGTATTCCCCGTGTGCGATGTAGGGTGTAGCTGTTGGATGTGAAGCCATTTTGGATAGATAAGAAAAGATGCAAGCGATATTGATCAATTCTCCAACAGTGCTCAGTGAATAGTCTGAGCTGTCCTGGTGCTGTTGAAGCTGAAAACAGTTACATAGTTTAATTCCCTTCCCTGTATCCCGAAACCTGTTAATATGTGACTACTTTTAAGGCGCTTGGTTTGAATAGCAATGCTGATATTCCCTTGTGTGAAAGAAAAGAAAATACAAAATGCACATTGAAATTTCAGCTAGCCAAGTTAATTACATCAAAATACTTGTTCAACCTATTAACTGAAATGCTTTTGGTCTCATTCAAAAATCTCTGTGGGTATTTTAGTTTCTCCAAACATTTGTTTGCTAATGTTCATTTTGAGTAGCTAGCATAAATAAATGTCCCATAACTTTTTATAAATTGGTGTGATTACCAGAACAAAAGCAAAGCCTGTGAGAACGTTCAGACAAAATGCATTGAAAGTAATAGGCAATTTTGAAGTAGTATCAAGGAATGGCCAGACTGGGGACAGAAAACTTCATAACTTCATACAGAAGGGCACTTTGATAAGTTCATAACTTATCATCACTTTCACAACTGTAGCCTGTTGATCACCAGAGTACATAAAACCAACTTTTGGCAAAAACCCATCTTGGTACACAACACTTCTCAGCAGCCCTGGCCTTTAAAGTGCTATAGCCACGCTAAAGTGCTCATACAAAGTGTTGTTCCCCTTGGGACCAAACCTCTGGCCTCAGTCTAGACTCAGAAAGATTTGCAGGGAGCAAGGTTTGCTTGCCTGCGGGCGTGCTTGCAACACACAATAACCTGATGTGAGCCTTTACCTCTTCCTCTTCCATCTATCAATTGGGACGTGCCCTCTGCTCCCTCAAATCAGTCTAGCCTGGTCCCATTACGCCAGAGTTTATCCATTTTTCAAGGAAAAAGTAGCAGTTGCTGTTTTTGTTTGTTTAGAGAGGAAACTTTGGTTTTCAACCTGTAACCTTGAGAGTGAAAAATATTTTCAAGTAATTACAGTTTCAATCTTCATTTAAACTATTTCTCATGCTTACTTCTTTTTAGTAAGGGTTACGAAAATGCACTTCTCCAAAGCGAGAGGTGTGAACATCAAGTCAACAAAGTGACAACAAATTGGCTGATGTACTATGAAATGGGCAACTTGTCCAAGTTTACATGACACCAATTAACTATTTTAACTTTTTATAATGATAATACTATGTTTACTGTACATTGCCACGTGCAACACACACACACACACACACACACACACACACACACCTGTTGTCTTCTTCCATTCTCATTCTCTCTCTCTGTCTCTGTTTTCCTGGGGATCACCTCCTCCTTTTCCTCCTTTCAGCGCCTTTTAGCAGTACACAGCAGCACAGTTTTGCTCCCAGATGAGTGTTGAAGCACTAATGAAGTAGAGCTCAGAGAGCCTTTCTCAGAAAAAAGCACTTGTGGGATGTGTCCACTTAGAAAAGGAATACATATTTTTCTATCTCAAAAAAAAAAAAAAATAATGAAAATAAGAAATTCCCTGGATACTCGCTTCGTCAGTTGTGAAGGGTAGTGGGCCCTCCACTGGAGAGGACAGCCTGGCTTCTTTTAGCTCCAACCAAAGTTTAGCTCATAAATTCGCTGTGACTGTGTGTGGCTGCTACAGGTAACCTTCAGACTACCTTAAGACTATCTGCAATTTTTTAATGTTCAATCTGCTTAACAAACAATGGCCATGGTCATCCCATCTTTTTCATTTTCCTCCGTCATGCCTGTCATTCATTTTTGAAGTACCACATCCACCAGCTAGCTTACTTTGGGAGAGACTATTAAGCCCCAGCAACGAGGAGAGAAAGGGTGAGATGGAATACAGACTACTATATTCTACCAATTATATTATTTTCTTATGATAAATCAATATGGCTTCTAATGGAAGCCCTCACATATGTCTGTTCCACCTTATGAATCATACAGTCATTTTCCTCTTTTCTATACTAGCTTGTTTGTCAGTTGGCAAAGTGGCTATTTTGTCCTTGGAAATCATCACAGCTGTTTACTCACCAGTTTGCATTTGTTGGCTTAGCTCCACATCCACATGTTAAAAGTGATGTCAGGAGATTTTTAATCCACACTAACATCAGGACGGAAAACTGAATAAAAATAACAGAATTAGTCAAAGTAATGCATATGGATACAGGGAATCATGTGGATTACTGGATGGAATAGAGTGCCAAGATGGGAACATCAAAGCAGTTAGCGTATGCCAAAATACATAATGGCAAATAAAGTTGGCTTGTATAAATTATTCTAATAGAAGAAAGATTAGGAGCTACAGAAGTTAACAAAAAGAAATAAGAATATATAAATAAGATGAGAATATAGTCTGAGTTTGGCGTCTAGGCTCTGAGCTCATCATTCATTTAAAACAGCATCCAAACATTTTTTTCTTTGTTTCCTAAATTTTCAAATGTTCTAGAGTAATATGCATTTACTGGTCTTTTATTATTTTTTTTATTAATTTTGAGCTTAAAGATGTCAAACTGTTGTTTAGTAACAATGCAAGTAGATTCAGACTTTCGTCACATTCGTAAATAATCAAACTTCTGATAAAAATTCCAGTAAGGTTATAAGAAACCACCCATCGATCACAATCCACACAGCATTACTGCTACACAGCATTAGGCCAAAGATAAACAATCACTAAAGGCGCAATGGCTCACTGGCCAGGTCGCAGCCCCAGGAGAGAGGTCTGCTGAATGAGCGAGTGTGTTATTCACTGGCAGAAATTTTAGTGTCATCTGAAAGTCAGACATAGATTTGAGAGACATTTGCAGACAGTAAAGTTAAGACAACAAACACTGGAAATATTGGAAAGCCTGATTTTTCTTGATTGCATCGCTGCTTGGCCATTTTTAAGCACAGCTGGGATTCTCGGCCTGCATCTTTGGCCGGCTTTTCCCCTGCTGCATCACACATGTTGGGAAGTGATGAGTACATATTCCCTGGAGCCTCCAGGTGGATGCTGGGGTGCTGGAGATAGTTTTAGATCACAAAAGGAAGGTGTGTTTGGTATATTACATGAGGAGGATTTGTGTATGTGTGTTGGCGCGATGCAGTGCAGCTTGGGTTGCATGAGTGACCTAGCTCACACCATTCATTAGTTTTACTCCTGATGTGCCCTCCAGATATACTCTATGAGAGTCAAAACAAAGTGTACGCTAGATGTCAGGTTAGAAAAGCAGCTCTGTTGTTAAAAGAGAGACTGCTGCTTCAATTAGTCTAAAAAGCACAATTACACCAGCGCAAATGTACTGCTACAGAGGAGAAGAGCACTTCAAAAGACACTAGTGATTTGAGTTTATTCTTTAGTCACGAATGGAGTGTATAAGTAAACAGAAAATGTAAAGTACATTTCACATCACGCACAAGCGTCCCCCTCAATGAGATGGCGAAGTCTGCTGTATTTCTGCACAATGACATTCTGACACCTACATACGGTAAATACCTCAGCTCTTGCCCTTACCTCTCTGAGCGGATTATTAATACAGAAGGACACTTTGTAGCTAACTTAATCAGAGGAAGTGAGGCAGGGAATGAAAGGCAACGAAAAAGAGGTGGAGAGAGCGAGAACGCTTGTGAGATGGCGAAAAAGTGTCAGAGAGGGAGAGAGCGCACAACACATTAGTCCGCATATGATTTATTCCCCCCTCTAGGTGAAGGAGACACCATTTGTTTTCATTTGCCTTTATTTTTATCCCAGATTCATCTTGCCTTCACATGCCTGTCACCACTGCACTAATATTATTTTGACCATGTGATGTCCCATAACTGGCTCTTATAAAAATTGCCCCCACGCGACAGCAGAGGATGACGCTAGATAGAAGGGGGGGGGGGGGTTGGGTTTCCGTTTTAATTTGTTGATCTGATTTCATTCTTTGTGGTTTTTTGCACAGAGATTAAAAGGTTCGCTGGACAGGAATGTGTGAAGGGTGGGGATAATAATGTCTGTCCCCCAGAACATCCACACAAATGCACACAGACACACATTTGAAATGTGTTTGCATTTAACAGAAGCCCTGGCTTTTTCTTTTTTTTATTATTATTACTGGCAAGGTGAGCCAGTTGTGCTCCAACCCAAGGACAAAGACAACTGTGACCACAGTCCCCTCCTCGCGGGGCTTTGCAGAACAATTAGAAGAGCGTGGAGGGTGACTGCAGCTGTATTTCAGGACAGCATACACACACACACACACACACACACAGACACACACACAAGAACACAGTGCATGTATAAGCGCAGGTACAGCGTTGATGCAAGTTAAAAGGTGTGATAAGTAAAATTCCTAATACGTATGAATTAAAATTAATCTCTATTAATCAATATGGGGGCAGGTAACATTTTAACAGGAATGTTTATTTTAATAATAACAAACCTTATTTTTAACAATTTTCAAAAGAACAACACACCATGGATGTATTCAAAGAGCCGTAGTGAAAAAAACTTCCACGGGTCATCACAATGCTAAACGAAAATAGTACTCCTCTGTCACACAGATAACCAAGTCTGTCATATTTCTGTAATGTGTCAAAAAGTGGTGAGGCTATAAAGATAAGGGGATACAGCAAGGAACGTGGAATGTCCTAGCCTGAAGCAATTTAGGGAAAGGAAGGTTCATGTAGCTCCAGTACTTGTACGAGAGCAGCCTAGTTGTAGGGATCCAATGGTAACAATGACTCTTTTTCACTGGAGGGTCTCTAGCGAGGCGTTCGTACCGCTGCCAACGAGTGGAAAAGGGAGAAATCTACAATTTAAGAATTAATAAGCAAGACTGAGTGATGCAACAGCAAGACATTCTACATACAAATAATATATTATTTTCAGCAGCGATAAATCATTCCTATCCATACATGATGTGCTATAGTTAGATTCTCTTAATAAACAGTGCGTTGTTCTCAAATGTCAGATTGTTACAGGACACTTTGGTGTCCAGTTTGCTGTTCCAACTGAGATCATCAGAGACAAATTTGGCTTCAGTTTGTACATTAACTTTATAAATACAAAGATATTACTGTGGGTGTATTTTCTGTGTATACATTTATGTGCAATATACTATTATTGAATTCATTTTGTGTTTGATCTTTGAAATGTTAATTACATTTGTAGATGATAAGTCTGTTCTTTTTTTTGGTGGCGGGGGGGGGGGGACTTTTTTCATGCTGGCTGGGTAACTTTGAGAATTTCAAGTTTCAATATTGAATATCCAGCAGTCTGAACAGGCAACGCTGAATCCAACTAAAACTGGTGGCAAAAGACAAAAGTAGATAGTAGTGACACTGTGATTAATGATGGCAGTAATAACACCAGCTTGCATCAATTAGTAAATCCTGTTGTTGCTCTAACGGTAGAGCCCAGCTGTTTTATCAGCGGGCTGATATTACTATTTTCCAATATCAATATCACTGAAATGAATGAGAATATCTGAGGTGTAAATCAGCAATTCAGGTCATCTACTGATTGGAAGGTTGGTGGTTTGATTCCTGGCTTCCCCTAGTCTGCATGCCAAATATCCTTGGGCAAGATATTAACCCCAAATTGCTCTCCGATGCATCCATCGGAATATGAATGTGTGTGAATGTTACTTAGAAAGCACTTAGAACAATGTGCTTGTGCGAATGGGTGAATGCACAAGTTGTGTAAAGCGCTTTGAGTGCTCAGAAGAGTAGAAAACCGCTATATAAGAACCAGTCCATTTACCATGTTATAAAAATCCTATCATCATCTAATATCATCCTATCATCTAATATTTAACGCTGAAAGGGGGAATACATTTTCTAAAACAATACTGTACTAGTTTTTTTCTGGTCCCCTCCCAACATGACATATATAGCAACATGATGTCCGTTAAATAGCAACTCACTAAGTGATGTCCAGAAGACGATGTATGTGGTTTAAAAAAATTCTGCCATGTTTCTGGAAAATTAACCAATGTGACTGCCTAGAGCTGAGACCATGAAGCAGACTTCCTGTAGATTTGCTTCTACTGCCATCGCCCCCAAAAACCTTTTTCCTAGACCAGGGGTGGGGAGCTCCAGGCCTCAAGGGCCAGTGTCCTACAGGCTTTAGATATCACCCTGGGTCAACACACCTGAATCAAATGATTAGAGAACTTCAACACATGTTTAGGAGGTAATTTAGCCATTTAAATCAGCTGTGTTGGATCAAGGACACATCTAAAACCTGCAGGACACCGGCCTGTGAGGCCTGGAGATGGACACCCCTGATCTAATTTAAACAAACCAAAAAATAAGAATCAAATAGTGCTGTTGTCTAACAATTTGGGGTCTTTTAACTTGTATTGAACTTTAATTGGATACATGGAATATAGACAAATGATTACAAATGTTGTGAAAATATTATCATAGATAATTAAGATGATTTGGGTGTGATTTAAACTGTTTTTATACAAACAATGCTACCCCAAAGGGCCTAACTCCCATTGTAACAAAAACAAGCAATGTTCTTAATATGCTAATATTTCTGTTTTGGCCAGCCTAGTATCCAGCAGGGACTCCAACAAGTTAATGGTCCCCACCAAAAAGTATTCGGGGCACAAAACCCCAATGCAAAACAGAGTGTTAAGATTAAACAAACACCATATGTTAATTAGTGAGCTTAAGAAGTGCTGATGGGCAGATTTTGTTCGCTTTACACAGATCTAGACTAGCTGTGTCGCTTTTATCCCCTTTGTCTTAAGCTAAGCTAACCGGCTGCTGAGACCATATTAACCTTGCCGGCATAAGATGGTCTTCTTATCCCACTCTTGGTAAAGAAGTAGATTAAATGCTCAGAAATTTCAAACATGGTTTAAAAGGGAAGAAAACTATGCATGTGGAAACTGTTTGCTTTTCTAGTAACAGTAAGTCATTGTCTTCATGCCTTCCATACCGAGTCCTTGCATTCAGCTTGTGCGCCCATCCAGCAGAGTGCACCCAGCTGCACAGCAATTACAGGTGGGTTTGAAACGGTACACAACGAGACGCATACATTATTAAATGAACCCGTGTTCAGATGAAATTGCTAAGCCAGCCAATAAAGGTAAATTACCAAAGACAAAACGCGGCAGCGAGGAAGAGCGAGGGCCCTCCCCGAAATTGCATTGCATTAATGAACAACATCATTTCTGAAAATGGAGAGGAAACACACAGTTTCACCTATCAGCATGAGACAGAGCAAGGGAAAGAGGGGGAAGAGAGAGTGAGATGGAACACAACATTGACTACCTAATTATGCATTTTATCATTTCAGTCACAATAGAGTGCCTCCTTTCTTTAGTTGCCCAGTGTACTCGTGCAGCTGTTCCTTCACTGCTTTAATGAGGAAGATAAAGAACAATCACAACCGTGTTATATTAACATCCACTGACCACCAAATTGCTTCCTGCTGCAGCATCTCATACACACAAACACATCACTTCCCAATCATGTACAGGCCGCATAGTCACAGTCCCCTCATTTGAGCATAAACCGAATTTGGTTCATGTTGTTTTTGTCCATCAGTAAAGCCTGTGAGAGACAAAAATTACCCACACGAGTTTAATAATATTATATAAGGCAGAGGGTATTTGCTTTCCCTCTGTGGTTGTTTGTGTTTTGACACTGTAGGAATACAGGCTGTTACACATGACCTCCTGTTTTTCTTCTTCCATTGGCTTTCCCCTCACGTCCCTGACAGTCAAAGCTAGCACAGATCCTTGACTCTCTGGTGGAGCTGTAATATCATGTTGCCGGTCTATCAGATTGTGTCCATCCATCCGCTCATCCATCTGCCCAACCATCCATTCATCCAGGAAGACAATCACCCTTTTCCTTTTGGCTCTTAAAAAGAAAAGAATAAAAAAAAAAATAACTGTAATCACAAGGTAGAGCTGAAAGGAAGATAAGTGGCTGCAGGAGGGAGGAGGAGATGTACACTGCAGGGCTCTGACACCCGTCATATGGAATCAGCACCTCATGAGTAATGGGGGTTAAAAAGGGAAAAGCGCTTTCTCTCTCAGTGCCAGATGGGCTCGTGTGTGCTGAGTGAGAGCTGTGAGTGAATGAGTGAGTGAACAGTTGCATCCCTTCTTAGCAGTCCTTCTCCGTCAACAGCAGAAATCAAATAGCACGGGGGACGCGAAGGCTGACCAGCCCTACCTCGTCTGAGCTTCCGTCGAGAACTGGCAGGAAAAGACGCTTTACAATCCAGCAAGAGAATTACTGAAGAACAAGCTGTCTTTTTACATAGTGCATCTTAATGTTTGCCAAAAAGCGGGGGGGGAAATTAACATCTGCTTATGAGAGATTGTGGCATTTGCTGGAGTTCTTGATGATGTCTAAAATGCTCATAGATGACAAAGTGGTTTGTTTTTCTCCCTGAGACGGTTTCAGGTAAATAACTAAACACCTTTTTAACCCATGTAGTTTTAGGAAAATTAAGTACACTGAATTTATTACATTTTTCTCTTGAGGCAACTTCTAAAGAATCCCAGTTCCTATCTTGTTAGTTTATAGGAGTGTTTCCCAACCGCTGTGCCGCAGCACGTAGGTGTGCCATGAGAAATGATCAGGTGTGGAAGATTATCTGGTTCCACCTGATTAGTACTCTAAGCGACCGACGTGAGTAACGGGCAGACCAATTACATTCTCTTCCACTAGAGGGCAGTACAACTATCTGCTCCAATTAAATGGGTTGCCAACTGCCAGTAAAACAGAAGACTAAGAAGAAATTAAATAATAGTCATGCTGTGAGTGAGACAAGGAAAATTAGTCAATCTGACCTGAGTCCTGGAGAAAATTCCGACCCAGATGAAGGCCCTAGCATTCGTCAGAAGAAAGCAAAAAAGGTATACCGTGGACAAACTGAGCTAATTCCGCTCTGCCTGATGCGCGGGGAAAAGTTATCAACATGCTTTTTGTGACATTTTTATTTGGTGCTGTGCCATGTGATTTTTCTAATGTGAAATATGTGCTGTGGCTCCAAAAGATTGGGAAACACTGGTTTATAATACATTATCATGAGCTCATCCCCCATGACCCTGAATTGGCTAAATAAAAGAGAATGGATAGATCAAAATTTCATATTTACAAAATCCATATCCATACAAAATATCTCATGAAAACATGTTATGTATGCATATAGCAAGAAAAATCTTATCACTTAAAGACATGCTATACTTGTTTATTCTATCCAGAAGCCAAAGATATTTGGTTACTGAGACTCAGACCTTGTGCAGGAATAGAGCAGAATATAAGAACCAAGTATGATGTAAAAAAAAAGTTAGAGTTGTTAACTCTGAGCTTTTTTTCAATTTGTCTCGTGGCCTAAATGTTTTTTTTTTAATTGCAGTAAAATATATGTATATGTTTTGACAGTTTGATGTTGCTAATAAAGATCTATAGTCATATAAACGTCAAAGCATTTTCAAATTTGTGATGCATTTTTGCATCATATTTATATATTTTTGACATTTTTTTACAGCTAATACATTATTATATCTCATATTTCATACTTTATTCAAGGTTGCATTATAAAAAATATAAAACAAATGATGAACGTCTCATACTCTGTTTTTTAACAGTGTTCCTGAGAGGCCCATCACATGCAAAATCATGGGAAAACCCCCCAAACATAGGTGCTTAACCATTATTCACAGTGTTTCAGCAGTAGTTAAGACTACAGACTCGTTTTAACACCCTCACCATCCTGTAAATGTGGCATGTGCCCCAAGAGGGTCTGTAGAAGCAGTAATTATTTATTAATTGTTCATAGCCTGAGCAGGCATAGCCCCTTGGACATGCGTTCACAGTGGGGGGAACTTTTCTCTTCCAATTAGCCCAGTGAGGTGGAGATGGTGAGAGCACGGGCCATCAACCACGATGGTGCCCGTGCACAGACTTGTGGGAGATGTGAAGGAGAGGCGGCGAGCGTTTAGGAAGGCACACCATGTTGTGTGCAGCCAAAAGAATACATCAGTGTCCTCGCCATCCTTTGGTGTTATGAGTAGCGTCAGGGCTCAAGGTGTAAAGAAAAAATAGACTGAAAATGGCGGCAAAAGGGCAGAAGCAGACTGTATTAATCCATGCATCTGTGTGCTTTTATACATATAAGTGAAGTTACTGTATGTGAGGTCTGTGTTAGTCTGTGTTCCATGTGTGTGTTCTCAGAGGATGTAAAAGACAAGGTGGGAGTGAGTTACAGCGGAGGCTGAGACATATTAGCTCTTGAGGATTTATGAGGCTGAGATGTTAGGATGACTCTGATGGGCTCACCAAGTGATTGGTGTGCTGGCCTTGCTAAGAATTCGCTTTATGAAGAGCTCTGTAATACTTCAACACAAGAGCCTGATGGCTCATTTGAAAGCCAGACAGAGCACATGAAGGCAATCCACCAAGCCAACATCCCTCTTCATGAACACTTAGCGCAGAGTTGATCTTCAGCTGAATGATTTGGCATCAAATCAGCATAGACCTTAACAAGAGTTATTTTTTTCTCCCCTCATCCTGAACCAAAATTAATGGTGACTCACTGTTGCTTGGGTAACATAAGATTTCTGCGTCAAAAATGCCACGAGACGAGGAAAAAAAAAAGAGTTGAAATTATGGATGGTTTTAGGTGATTGCGAGTTACATTTTTAATGTGGCTACCTTTCATTTCACACGTACATGCTTATCAAGCATTTTAAACCAATCTTCACTGTCTTCTTTCTTTTGACCTGGATTAATTATAATAAAACACAGAGACTGCAGCCCATGGTGTCCAACAATAGGGCATCAATAATGCCTGACGTTATCAACATCTCAGAACCTTGGAACACCTGGGTCCACTTGATCACACTGAAGGCGTAGATTTATGAACGCAGAGTGCAATGGGTTCTGGGCAGAAGGGATACATGGATAATGCAGCTTCATCAGGAGAGACCGTAATGGCTTGCAAGAATGCATTATGGCATCAGCATAAGCTATATCATCTCATCTGGGATATTGAAGATATGCAATCGATGTAATTATACATGCCCACGCACACACATCTAGTACACTACTTTTTTATGTTTGGCTGCATTAATATCCATCATCTGCAATAACAAAAACAAACTACACATCTGTTTATGCAAAAGTTTAAAGGCTTTGCTGTAAATGTGGCAAGAATTTTGAAATGACATTACACGAATTTTACCTGCTTATGTTGATTCATGTAAAAATGACTTTTATAATAACATGTGACCCTTTTATGATTCCATAAAAAGCTAACAAAGACATTCTGTCTGCTTAAAAGGTTTTTATTTTAAAAATACTGCTAATGTACATGATCATATCACACATTCATAATATGTGAGTGTGTCATCATTTATTAAGAAATACAAAACCAGGACATTTTTTAAATAACTGTGAAAAATGAATGCGCCTTATTGGGCAATTCAACAGGGAAGAGGCTACAAAGCGACATAATGCAAGGTTAATAGATGGGAAACTTACTGTAACTATGCCACAGAATGAAAGCCAGAGCTCAACACTTTGCATTATTTTTATGCTAATGTTCGCCACTCGTCAGCTTTTTCACCCCACGGGGGAAAACACAAGCTTTCTTTGTATTATATTTCTGCTTGTCATACTGCAAAACACAAACCAGTTCATGATGTGTGTGTGTGTGCGCGTGCATAAACTCACAAAGAAGCTGTTTTGATAGCAGTCGCTCTTGGGGGAAGAGAGCTCCGCAGTAATATTTTCCAAAAATTCAGAGTGCCCAAGAAACGGGAAAAACAGGAGGAAAGTATTAAACAAAACAAAAAAAAAGGACAATGCTCATTTGGGAATTTTTTTGTTCTCGTTCTCTTTTATAGCCTGCAAAACCGATGGCTTGACAGTTGGAGCAACTTGCTTGGATAATGTTTGAAGAGTGTTGGGGAAGAAAGATGCTGCTATTTTTAACTCTCACTCAATACTTTTCATTCTGAGTTTCTTAGAGTTCCTGTCCCATGAACAAAAAAAGCAGTGAGAATATAGAATTCACAACAATGGTCAGTGTCAAAGTGCCTCATTATTGCAGAAAAGAAAACTGTAGCAGCTGATGTAAGTAACACTTGCAGTTTTACCTTCAGTATAAAACTCAGAAATCAGTCAGATGTGGCCATTTGTGTTTCTTTGCCATTTTTCTCACGTTCCCTTTTATTTTCTCTGTTTTTCATTATTCAGTTGTATCTTTTTCAGTAGTTGTTGTTTGGTGAATGCATTTTCCAGTATTACAGGCCACGAGATGCTAATGGGTCCTTCACAATGGATTCACACCACATATGATACATGATACAGAGTGGCTCAGTATACAAAAGACTGATGTCAAAATGAAAATATACAATGTGGATGTACTGTTTTTCTCCTTTCTTTTTTAATATAAAATGAAAGTGTCAGCAAGGAAAACTGTGGATTCTGTATATCCATTACTATAGTATTGTTATTTGAAGTTAATATTTTAGTGCATATTGGATGATGAATGGGAGATTTCTGCAAAAGAAAAATAAATTTTGTTAATAGCACCAATACTGTCAATAAGAAACTCCAGGAAGCAAACGGGAAGCAGACTGGAGGGTTTGCTTGTACTGGGTATTATTGGTACATAAAAAGAATCATGCAGTTCGTGTCCCACTGCAGTTAGTAGGCTACAGCCTCTAAGCCAGCACACCCAAGGAGAAGCATCCCACCCCAGGCTGCAGTCCCCATCTGCCTGCCCTTTTTCACTCCTCTCCCTTTGACAAGACTGCAGCCCATGGTGTTCAGTCGTTGCTATACTTGTGCACATCAGAAACAGAAAATTTTAAAAAAGGGAAAAATAGAAAGAGCGATATTACAATTGCACTGCTGGACCATTCCAGTCTCTGTGCCCCTAGACAGCACTGTGGTAGTGGCTAGCTTGCTAACTGGCTACAGGAGATGACATGACATGTTTTCCCAACAGACTGTGATTCCCTCCTTTCCTCTCTGGATCAAATCAAACCAGTGTGCTGATGCAGTATGATTGGAGCTGTGGTACTATTTAATAGCCCAGAGACTGAGTCTGACGCATACTGTTGTCTCTATCACTGACTGATTCACTGGAACAATTCCTCATATGCAAGCTACCCGGGGAAGTGAGTCTAGTGGGAAGAGTCATTTTTGAAGCTTGCAATGCAGCTTAGTGAAATGACAATGCGACCTGTATTTTAGAAGTGGTGGAAAAAGTATTTATTTAGATTAAAAACAGTGGTACAAAAAAATAGGAACAGTATTTTTAAAAAATGATTGTAGTTTAATCTGTCTTAACACATTTACATTTCTTAATATAACATATATATAAAGTTAATTAGAACATTCAATAATGTTTTAAAAAAAATGTGTCTTTAATCAATCTGGAAAAAAAACGGACTCTATCCTAACACTACCATTAACACTATCCAGAATTCGAAGCCAGCCAGAAGCCAGCAGCCTCGGTATTAGCAAAAGCTCAGATGAGTTAAAATTCAGTGACTGGAATTAATAAACAGACTGGGAAAAATGTGAGTAAATGACATTTATTTTGTCATATAAATCTTTTCCACCTGCTTTTGATTTTTGAGGTAAAATATGTTAGGTAACAGTGAAGCACATCACATCTTTTTATTATCCGTACCTCTTTCAATCGGCAGAGTGCTTTATTTTCAGTTGACAGAAAATCCTGCAGTCTTTGCAGAGTTTCATAATTTCTTTTATTAAGAAAATAAAATTTTTCATGAAAGAAAAGGTTATTTTTACTTGTAAATGCTGCCAGTTACAGTTCTTGGAATCTGCAAAAACCAGTATTTCCAAGGCAATACTGAAAAAACTGGAAATCGAAATGAGTCAAGAAAATTAGTGCATCTCTATAAAACAGTGGAGACATCTGACCAGTGTGCAAAGTAATGTTGCTCTTTAACTATATATAGCAAGGTAATGTGTCCACAGTCGAGTCACAGTTTACATTAAATCCATTATGTGAATTTAACAATTACAGTAAGTAAGTAGAAATTGGTAACATAAAAAATGTGAATGTTACAGGTAATTTAAAAAAAATCCTCTGGGATTAATAAAATATTCTGAAATACAAAACCACCAAAAAAAAATTATTATTCCAGGTCATTCATCAAAAGTGCACTTTTTATGAAATATTTTAGTTGTGCGCTGTGTTGTTGAACAACCCTGTCGCCAATACACTGGAACCTGAAAAAGTAGATTTTAAAAAGTGTTTCTTGTTGTGTTCTAATACATTTTTGACCATTAAATTGAAACTACTCACTCCTAAGAGACATAAGACTTCACTCACAGTAATGTCAAGCAACTTTTAAAATCAGGGTGGAATGTAAAATGGCTTGTGAAACTCAACGATGATGTAGTTATACAGAAATAAGGACAGAAATTTTGAAGTTTTTCTTGTACTGGTTAGTGGGACATGCTCATTCTAGTCTGAAAAGATTGGAAAAAATGTCAGCTTATATCAAAGAGGACTGATGTTTGGTCTAACCATGATGTTAGCACACAGCTCGATCATGTCACTCACTGTTTCTGCAATTCCAGGCTAAATAGGTTTCCGAAAGAGGTTTGCACATTTATTGTTGGACATAACAGTATATGCTTGAATTGAATCAATGTCATCATTTCAGCCAAACAAAATCAAACACAAGCACATTCACCTGAGGCAGGGGCTCCCTGCTGAGCTACCACTGTTACCACCACCACACTCCACCTGTAACAAGCTCCTCCAAGTCTCTGGCTCACTCTGTAGCCCCCTCACGCCTGCAGCAAGTCTGGGTAGGTAACATTGTTTCTCTCTAATAGTATCTCTTGGTCTCTCAGCCTCATAAAAAGAATTATTATCAGCTCTCTTAAAAATCATCAAGCACAGATGTAAAAAGGCTCAAGAGCATGAAATTGTAGCTACTAAGGGTGTACTTATGCAACACTAGGGTGTGATTCAGGCCTCAAATAGCCAGAGCCATTGAAGAAAGACACTATTGCAGCGCGTGACAGAGACAATTGAAAAAAAAAAAAGCAAAGAGGAGAAGAAGAGGGAAAGAACAAAATGTGAAATGGAAAGGGTCAGAGAAAGACAGCATTTTATGCCACATATGTAATTCTGCAGGGTTTTGTTTTATTTTCTCAAAGCACGTTCCCTTACTGACTCGTGCATCAAACAGCGCGACAACAGAAAGCTTATCATGTTGACGGCTTATCTCCTACTTTCACCTCCTCAAAGCAATAAACACACACAGAGCAAGTGGAAGATGGGAAATGCACAACAACAGAGGATGGCTCTTCAGGATCAATGCCACTACAGCTTTCCCTGTCTTTTTTTTTTTCATCTTCCAGGTCCCGTCCGAGAAACAGAAACAGTCTAAGGCTGTTGACGGAGCTATGGATTATCCTGTATGCATGGAATGACCGATGTGAACAGAGTCTGAAGCATGAAGGACACCGATCGTGTCAGCCAAGGCAAAGGCATATTACAACAGAGCGCAGACCTCAAGGACTCAAGTAGATTAAAACTGATTGAAATCCCATTTGTGGCATTTGTGGTCTGTTCTGTCAGCATCCCTCCCCACCCGTCACCCTCCACCCGCTCTCTTTTTCAATGTTCCCAAAGTGAGCCGAGTGTGAGTCTGAATATAAAACAAATAAGATTGCATTTGTGGAGACAAGCGCCTCAAATTTGCATGGCAATAATATCAAGCTGTGAGATTTTGTAATATGAACAGCAATAAAGAAGTGTGTGTTTGTGTGTGCTTGAGCGCTTGTGTGTCTGTGTATGGGTGTCAGTTTTTTGACAGGAAACAACGTGACATTATGGAAGGAAACTGATAAATCACTATCTGACAGAAAAATATGTACACAGATGTGCATCTGCGTACGGGCATGCTCGAAACCAAACATTCAATTCAGTCACACGTGCATGTACACACACCTTTAACCAAATACAAAAACGCACCATCATGCGTTTAAAATGCTTGATGCTTTTATTTTAGTTAGCAGAAGATTTCAAATCTGAGGTTATTTAGGGGATTTAGGGATTATTATGTAGGCTGTTTTATTATGTTGTATAAAGCTTTATAATGGCTGGCAGGAGGCACTGCCTGCAAAGTCCCCTGTGTGCAGCAATTGCCACATATTACATGCAAAATCATCAGCTATGTGTTAATTTTATTATTTTAAGATCATAGTAAAATCCTCCTGCACAGATGTGGGTATATGCTGTTTACCTGCAAAATGAACCACTAAATCTACATGCAGTGCATACAGATACATACCTTGCTTTTGTGGATTTACTATAAGTTGTTACATTTACTGCAGGCCTATCCTCTCTAATTTGGGGAGGAGGATAGATCTGAGTCTACAGTACATAACACTGATTGCAGAATTTTTACATCTATAGCTATAGCATGAAGAAGAAACAGGAAGACTGAGGGGAAAATCATCACACTTTACATAGGTAGGAATTCTAGTTTATTTTAGTTGCAAAAGCAAAAATGCAGTAAAGCCTAGAGCTTTCAACAGAGTACTTAATTGCTTAATGGTTAAATAAATTATGCATATAGGATAAGTAATTACACACCTAAAAACAATGGTCAAAACAGCTTCTTCATGCTTTGTGTTGAGCACTTCAAATTGAAATGTGCTTTGAAAAGGAAAAAATTCCATGCCGCAGTGTGCCCTGTTAATGTATGTAGCGCATATGCACACTATCGGTCTTCTTTTTTTTTTTTTCAGTAGTTGGTTATACCTGGCATCCACCTCCACGGGTCTCTTGAGGCAAGCTGATAAGCTTAAGCTCTCTTCAATAAGAGTCATATCTAGCCTACACAAAATGCCACCATGCGCCATGGAGTCCACGTTGTGACAAATACTTCCTGATGTTATCAAGATACTGAGGATTTATGAAACATGCATACCGCTTATTTAATGGCAAAAGTGAAGTGCCTCCACAGCGCGAGCGGTTATGTCAATAAGATCGGAACTTCCTTGAAACGAAACACGCGCAGCTCAGTGTGAAGCAGTTTAGCCACAGGAAGAAAATGATTTTGGAGAAAGACCAGATTTCGAATGTCATGTTGACTCCTGTCTGCTGAACAAATTGGTATTAACGTTCAGTCCATTTAAACACGGTTCAAAGCCGTCTCTTCATGAGATCAGCAGGTAAAAAACAGTCAAACAGAGCACTGAGGATATGTAGCTCCTCTAACCAGGCATACAACTGTGAAGGCACAGTTGAAAAACAGGCAAAACAAGACATCCACAGTTACAGTTCACTGCAGGTCTTTCTTGATAATAGAGCCATTTGTTCTGCCTTCACCTGAGCACACAACCTCCCCTCCCTCAATGTGTAGAGGCCACATCATGAGAGAGAGTAAAAGGCCATGGGGCTGCAGTGAAGATACCTCATTTCTTAAAATTCTTTGAGATGTAATGGAGCCAGAATGGTGATAACGAGAAAAAGGACTCGAGATGACCAAGCTCAAGCTTCCCCTCGTTAAATAAATGTATGCGAAGATGTCTGGGCAACAACTAATGAGCCCTTTTCTACTGTAAACAACCATTAAGTTTCTTTTCTTTGTAATGATCATTTCTCTCCCTTTTGGCTGTCCATTGAAAACTATGCATTTACCATCTGAAAACACATTGTGAGCACTTAGCATTTAGGGGATGTTTTAGTTTAGTTATGCTGATATTTTGGAGAGCTTTTTGCAAGGTGAGGATTCTTAATCTTTTATTCAGGAAATGCAGAGATTATGTGTTGTATCTCAGTAATAAAAAGTTCAGTTATGTCAAGATTTGTAATAACAACGCTTACAGTAATGACTTCCCACTTGAAATATGAATGTTAGCCTTTTTCTTCGTGTAATTGCTGCAGCTGACTTTGCTATTTCTATGCTACTAAGCTCAGTGAAACACAGTTGGCTTTTTACTCAACTGGATAAGGAAACTACTGCCCGACTATATAGGATTGTAAGGACCAATATCTGGTGATGTAAAAATCTGATGTATCGGCCAAACTTCTTTTCTTCAGAAACACAAAATATTAAAACATTTCTCCAACATTTGTATGCATAGTTATTTATGGGTCCTTACTAAGATGATTTAACAATGCAGTTCACATTTGATGTCAACATGAAAGTTGCAGAGGATCTTCTGGCAGACAAAATATGCAAAATCAACACTTGTAACATTGTTAACCAATGTTTCTAACATCTTTTTATATTTTTATTAATCAGCTATTGCAAATTGCTTGTCAGATAGCTAATATCGGTTCTGCTTATATCATGTAGCTACTTGCATTTGTTTAGAATAACTGTCTCTAAGTCTCTGACAGTCAACATTAAGAATTCCTTCATCTGCAAGATGTCTGCACGTATTACACTCTCCCAGAACATTTCAGTGTATTTAGATTTTTGCATCACCATAGAGTGACAGAAATTTATATGACCACTAAATAGCCTCCACTCGGGGCATTGAGTTTGGCTTTATCTTGTGCAACTGTATAAAATGTTCTCTTTTTTTGAAATTGCAGCTCATATCAGCAGATAACCACAGATGTCGACTTCAAATTGCTTGATCTAAAGATGACAGTCTTATTATTTTGGATCTTATTATTAGGATAAAGCAGCCTGAGAAATTAAGCAAGCACTCACATTTAGAGAGCTTAAAGCAGCTTTCATTTTTGCTTCCAAATGACAAATGTTGCTTTTCTTCTCTATTAATAATATCAATAACAATAAGAACTCTGGTTGGACTAAAACTGACATTATTACACAGGAAGTGCCACTCTTCCATGAAAAATAAGTCCATCTGTTGGTGAGGGATTTAGAAACACCCCTGGAGCTTCTTCTTCTTCTTCTTTTTTTTTTTTTTAAAGATGAAACAGAAAAAAAGATTTAGTGCAGGTTTTGCTAACATAAAGAAAGCCCTGTGATCCACTTTGCTCCACACTGTAGGTTTATCCACCTTAAGCCCTAACTAAAAAACAGCGAAAATCTAGCTGCCCCGAGACTGTTGATGCAGTTTTCTACGCTTGGATATGGCTTAATTTTACATTCAATTTTCTTTACATGCTTCAAGGCAAACACAATTCAATGTAAAAGCCAAACAACCCCGAGGAAAATCGTGTTCATGTCTGAGTAGTTTTCACTCTTAATGACAGCAAAGCTAAGTCAGAATCTACCCCTGCCCCTGCCCCTCTCTCTCTTACCGTCCACACAGGCGGGTCTAGCTCTTGTAGTTCCAGCGATCTGGCCCTTCTTACAGGCACAGCGGGCCGTCTGCCTGGCGATGGTCCGCCGTGGTTGGCTGCTGTCCCTGTCCAGCGTCACAATCTCACATGTCCCCGCTGCCAGCTGGCCTGGAAATGACATTGCACCACAGGACACGAGGTCAGAAAGATGAAATCATAAACAGGGCAAAATAAATGACTCTGTCTCTTCTGTTAAATTTGTGTTATGTTGTATGTTCAGCAGTGTAGAACTTTTTTTTAAATCCTTGGTAGCTCAGCTGACAGGGCAGCAGGTTAACAATAGCTAATTTGTAGTGTCAGGTCTTATGAGAACAACTAGTGCATGTGTGCATTCTGAAATGTCCTTATCTTTAGCAAAGACTCTAGACACATTAATATGCATGCTAAGATCATTTAACCTCAGAAAGGTAAGACTCATTTTGCTGTACCGGTTGTATCCTGGAAAGTAGATGCTTTATTCCCCTGCTGAAGTACAGGCAGGTGTGATTTCAGTGCTGGGTTTAATAAAAGCTAGAGAGGAGTAAGAGCAAGGTTCAATGATGGAGCACATCCAGGTTCTTCTATTTACATTTACAAGACAGAGCACCGGCCTTGGTGAAAGTGTGCACCTCTTGATGTCCTTTTAATTGCTCACGAATTCAACTTTCTTTTTCTAAGAGACGTTGCGGTGTCTAACTTGAATAAACAGATTGGAGATGTGAAAGGGCTAGATGAAAAATCTACTTTCCTTTAACTGATTTTAACCACATCAGCAGGAATACCATTTTTGCCTCTTTCACTGTGAAAGCGATTTGCATTCATTAAGGTTTGACAGGCCTGAGATCCTTAGCCCTCGACATCTCCACTGGAACCGCTCACAAGCCAGCAGAGGGACACTGTAATGGGGCTGACTTTAAAAGACAATGGTGGAGAAATTACTTTTAAATTTCAGCCACCTAAAGACTACCCATGAGCTATTTCCCATTAAGGGCCACATCCAATCAGTGCACCTCTTTGAAGGTAATGTTCCCATTACCCATGAATAAAACGCATGAATACTGATGAACTTTGTAATTGCTGCCAAGCCCCACTGTCTTACACACAGACATATCCTTCCATGTATTCAATCAGGCGACCTTTGGCCTTGTAGCTGGGCCCTTGCTGCTCGCAAATTAACCTTTGTCTGTGTGTGGAGGCCCTCGGATGCCATCTTGGAGAGGCTTATCGGGATCTAATTGTGATTGGCAAGAGGATGGAAGTTGTGATTAAATCTGGACTTGAGTCGCGAACACTTGGGTGGCTAGCTTAATGAACTGAGCGGCGAGGGGTCACACCCAGGGTAATGGGGATCTATCAGGATTCATCCACATGCAGGTACCTGCGGTGGCCATGGTCACACACACTGAGAACACGGCTGTGTGCATATAATATTTAGCTTGCTATACTCTTACATGTGCTATTTGAATAATATGTCTATGGATATAGGTTTGCATGTGTTCAGTACCTTCAAACGTTGATTAAGTAGCATTATGCTGCACTTTAATTAATATATTTATATAAGAAGACAGATATTCAAAAATTAATTGATGTAACAAAACGTTGTCTCTGAGAATTAGACAGAGCTGTAGTGTTTTAGCAATGGGTAAGGGTTCAGACACATGGATCCGTTACTCAAACAAATTCCTGGAATTAAACTTCTCACTGGTGATACCTGAAACAACACACCCCTACCAGTGCAGCATTCACAGACATTCTTCAGTTTAATAGTTTAACCTTTTCATAATTTAATTATTCTTCTTTTGTTTCACATTTTTGTATGTTTTGCTGACACCAAAAAATTATATTCCAAATGAGTGAAAACAAGCTTAAAACATCTCCTGACATATTTTCTGCTGAAACAGGCCAAATTATTTTGGCAGAAGTGCTACTTCTGTCCAAAATGTCAGAAACACAGTGTGAAAAATGCTTTGCAAAACTACTGCGACTGCTTCCAAGGAGCTGGCAGGTCACTGATAAACGAATGCAGAATTAGCTAACCCACTTGGAAAAGTAACACAAATTTGGTATTTGCCCAGGCAGTTGCATTTGATGGTTCACTTGTCAAATATAGGGTCAAAGTAAAAGTACTGTACTCCAATAAATGTCAAATTAAGTACCAGATCAAAGTGGCCAATTATTTCAACTACTTTATCGACGTAATTAAGAACAGCACCCATCATTACCCATGTCCACCTATATTGTCTGTGTGTCTGTTTGTGTGTGCATGCAGCCAGTTACCAGGCGTTATTGGTATACAATTTATTATATCTATAAATACAACTCTACAAAGAAGACAGGAGACGTGATTAGAGATGTGCAGAAAGATAAATTAACACAAGATGCCTTTGCTCAGAAAGGCATGCCAACAAAATTCACTGTCTGAAATGTTTTGCAGTGAGATGAAGCGCCCCTTCCCCATCGAAACACATACACACACACACACACACACACACACACTTGCTCTTCTTCTCTTTCATGCCTTCTTACTTAACATACCTCTTGCATCTATTCTATCTTTAATGCCTGATGTCGGATAATGATGTCTGAACTGCTGTATGTGTATTTGCATCTATGCGCATCTTAATGCTACTCACTGCCTTCTTCCTGCTTCCTCTTTTGGAACTCTTCCATCGCAAGACGCTGGACAGACTGTTTAGATCTGTCTTATGCAATCTTGTGAATCACTGTGCCACCGAGTTACCATGTGCGAAGTCAACAAGTTCAGAGACTGTGGCTGATTTGACGCTGCGATTCTCTGTTGTTGGTCTATTTTGAGTCGATGGAGCTCATTAATTGACTATGTTTCATCAAACAGGGGTCTTGCTCTTGCCGCCACAGCTGTAGCTGTCAGGAAACTGAATTAATATCTGTTTTATGTTGTTGTCTTGCCGTGTAAAGTATACTACTTCTTGGTATGACGATGAATCTTCTAATTTTAAACTGAGGTTAAAACGAAACAGTTCCTTACTCACATTATGAAGCTAAATAGGACAGAGAAAAATATTTCATGTTTTATTTAAATGTATATTTTTGAGCTGCTGACACTGATCTTAACTGTTGGATTATATACCTTTAAAACATTGAAACAGACCTTTAAACTGGTCGGGAATTGACTAAAGCTTGATTTAGACTTCCCACTTAGACTGTGGCAAACCAACTTACATACTAACTGCAAGCTCTTTTTATTCCTACAGTGCAACTTTCCACACCATTTAATTTGTTGTGGTATGCGTCGACGAGACGTATAGTTACATTTCTCAGGAGGTGCATTTCAGGTTGCATAGAAGCTTGCAGCATAAATTTAAAGGGGTTAAAGTGTAAGTTACAACTTAGATCTGACACATTCATATGTAAGCCCCAATCACACATGGAGTAAAGACCGGTCAGTAACTCCACGGTAACCACTGGTTGCCAAGAAAAAAATGTGTATCCCCCAAAACTAAAATTCTTTGCTGTTGCTAGGTGACATTGGCCAAAACGAGCTAGTTGAAGTTGCTAGTTGTACTGAAAACTTTGCAATTGTTTTGGTTGCTAGCAGTTTGTCATGGTCAGCCTTAGTTTGTATGGAAGACGCAGGCTTGTCTCCAAACTCTTGCCAACTACGAACCGCTAACAGTCCAGCACAAATCAGAAACACACACTGCTCACTTTCTAAAACATTTTGGTTTCAACGTAAGGCACAACCTTTACTTTGAAGATTAATGGTTTCCATTATCAAATTGTGTTGCAGTTTGTTCAAGTTTCATTACAGCTCACTGGTTAGTTAGCAAATCTATGTAGACAAGTTGCCATTTTCAATCCAACAATAGGCACCCCAGCAATCTGCTTGCGACCAAAGCAATCACAAGGATGTTTTTGTGCGCAGTACCTTTTATGTGACAAGCAAACATTCACCAACTGACCGGGAAATACACATTTTTCCAGGGGGTAGTTGATGAGTATCTAGGCTTGTGTGACTGAGGCCTTGAATTGAAATTGTCAAATTATTCAACGGGTTGAATTTCTGTGCACGTTTGAACACATTTTATGGCTGTAAAACTCAAAAACAATTTCACTTTTAAATTGAAGTGTAACAAATGTGTTTCATGGAGTTTGGTCAATGTTAAGATAATTCATCCATGCCAGCTGACGCAAGACTTTAATGAGAAGAGTTAAAAGCCATTATACACACGCTAACATGCTTAGAAAGCAGTTTGATGTTGGCCAGGTATTATATTCACCTTCTTCATTCATTGATTTATTAGATGTTAACCAGTTAGCACTAACACCAGAAACACAGCTCCACAGGTATGTCCACAGTAAGTAATTAATCCTTAATAATAACAAATATCTTCCTCAGATTTCACAGCAGTCCATAACTAAACCAGTAATAAAATGTAAAAATATGGTCCAACTTTCGAATTCTTGCAATAAATTCTAAATCAAATTTCCGCAAGCATCCTTAATATGCTACTAAAAATGATAATAAAAAGTTAATACTAAAAATGTATCTGGGTTGCCATCCTGAGGAATTTGTTTCTGCAGACAGTTTTACAGACAGAAAGATATTTGTTTGATAGTTGGGGGGAATCTCACAGAAGTCTTTAGGGAAATGCCAAAACAAGTTCTAAATGCAAGTGTTCTAGGTGTTTCAGTTTTTCCAGATAATATGTAAGAGAACTTGAAGACAAGCTGGTCTCTATCTCCCAATAACGTGGGAGTTGACTTCATTGCTTCTTTTCTAAAACAAATTGCTCCAAGCGTCCCTGTGGCTCTGCCTCCAGAACACAGTGCCAAGGATAGGACAGACTCTGCCACTGTGAAACACAGCAAAGCTAAACAAACAAAGAATAAAAAAAATGAACCGAACCAAATCTCCCCAACACAACAAAGTATCCCTCCTCCCACTGGTCCTGGGGGATCTCCAGAAAAAGTTGAAATGTTAGAGGATACACAGCTCCGATAAGGCTCTCTCACCACAGCATAACTGCTCATTTGGTCCACAAGACAAACTCTGTATTTCTCAGAATTAATATGAAATATCATTGTTCATTTACAATTTATTACATGCACTGATGCAGTCTTTTCACAATCATCCCATGAAGAAAATGGACCGTGACGAGAGGAAGCTGTAATCCCCTTTTTGGGGATAGCCACATAAACAGTGGAGAAAAAAAATCAGAAACTGGAAGGAATCCTTAGAAAGAAGCCCAAAGCTTCAAAGAAGCTTTGGGCTTTCTTTGGGCATAGTAGTGCTATGATTCATCATCAACCTTATCGGCTCCTGTTGTTGAGCAGTTGTCAACTTGGCCAGCCAAATGCCTGATTAAAATGTATGTGTGGCCACCCTAGAGTGAAATGAAGGCTCTGACTGTGGCAGAAGATGAATGTGACACAGTGTATGACTTAATGCAATGTAATGTTATTGACATGCTCCTGTGTCTTATTATTCCTTCTCCCGCTATTCAGCACATTAAAATTGCACAGCCATACAGGGCTATTTGACAAATGTCCAGCATGGCATTGCAGGAAGACTTGACTCAACCCCCGCTGCTTGCATCTTTTGCTTTGCGTCTTTTTCAGAAGGTGCTTTTTCATTCATTTTTAAAAAATATATTATTTTTTGTCTTGTTTTCCTGCTCAAGAGACCCAAACGCATGAAAAAGCTACTTCTAAGAATCTGCTGATCTGAATGTCTAAGATATTTATAAATGTGTGGTTAAGGCTTGCTATGAACGGTTGGTATAGTTTGGTTGCTGTTTTTTTTCTCTTCTTCTTCTTCTTTCTTGGTCCTTTGAAAATCTAAAGTGTGTTAGACTCATGCTGAGATTGCATACTGTGCTAAACAAGAAGCTGCTATTACTGAACCATTTTTGAGTGTCCTCGTAAATGCAGCACAAAAACACATTCTGACATGACATTTACTGAGATACTGAAGTGCGGTCTAACCGAATGAGTTTTTAATTAGCCCTCATTTTCCAGTAATACTCATGGCAGCGTACATAAGAAAGATGAGTCCTCCCATGCAAAAAATAGTTGCAAAATGTCTCTGGATGGTAAATGAACACCACGGCACACATTTGAAGTAGTAAATGAAATTCAGCCGTTTAACAATGGCGGTGCAACAAACAAATTATAAATGGGATGTACATGGGGATAAAACCTCACAGTGGCATATGAGAAAAGATGGTCCCATCAATTACTAATGCAAACACAATTAGCATTTTTTTAAATCATTATTATTACTATTATTATTATTATTATTGGGATTTTTTTTAAAGCAAACTAATACATGCTGCCTCAAATAACATGCTGCATCATGTTTCAGGTATTATAAACTGATTGTAAATTATATATAGCACCTTTCAAGATAAATATCATAAAGTGCCTTACAGCACAAAAATATTAGTCTACAGAGTTTGCATATTTATATCCAAATATCTGTTTATAAAGAAGGTATAATTAGCTTAGGAACCAGAATAATTTGATCTCATTTTAAGCGCTGATTGACTGGAAGGTAGGCTTGTGATTGTACTATAATAACAGGATACAGGAACAGATAGATATATTTGGAAGCCCGCTTTTTAATGCACAAAATATGTAAAGCTTATCCTTAAAAATATTTAGTCACATTTAAATTTCAAAGACAATCATTGGTACGATGTTATTGGACACATTTAGCGGCAAAGCAATAGTCTTGAAAACTGTATTAGGAGGAGATAACAGGAGCTTTGTAGTTCTTTAGAGTCGCCACACATTTGCTGTCATTTGAACCAACCAAGTGACTACCATCAGCATCTGTGGAGCCCTGTGATCTCACTAGCATGGCTAAAATTATGCTGTGTAAGGGGAAGAACCTTAAATGCTGAAATATATACATGCAGTATTGATTTGTGTATTAAGCAAACATTGTTGTAATTGTGTCTCCGAGGAGCCAAGTCACTTGTGTATATTGTGCAGCTGTGAAGCAATTACAACAGTGCTAACACGCAGATATGCAATACATGTAATGTTTAAACAAAAATTTATTTTTCACATACTCGTCATTTAAGCTAGTTGGAGACTGCCATTTCTGTTCGGAAAAGTCACAGTGTGAGTGTGAAACATTGCCAGGCTTAAATACTATATCACTACAGCTGTTTGGATCGAGACAAAAGAGTCCAGCGCTAACATTGCAAGTCTATACTGCTGTTTTAGCCAAATGTAGCATTAGTAGAACCTTGGTGTCATCATCCTACCCTAAAGCCTGATGGGCTAGCTTTTAAACAAATCCTTTTAACAAGCCTAATCAAGGCTGGAAGAGCAAGTTGAACAACATGTGGTGTGACGGGAAGGAGAGCAGAGCAGACGATATTACAGCTTCAGGTAAAAGAGCAGAAAGCTGATGGAGTGTCAGAATGAAAGACATATTTAAAAAAATAAAAATAAAAAAACAACAATCATTTTATGTTTTAAGTGAAAGGGTTTTAGCTTAGCAAGAATAACATAACGCATCTGCTCAGCTAACATGTTTAGCTAAGCTAGTTAGCTTGGCTCAACAAACATACAAGATCAAGGCATACAGCCTGATCCTCTCCAAAATCGTCCAGCAACTTCCACCTTACTAACCAGCATGACACATGCTGTATTTCCTCTAAAACAATCCACTGTCTTTAGAATCTAAATAATCTATTCTAAATTATTACCTATTATCAATTCTAAAAACAATACTGTAAACCATAGTTTCTGATTGGCGTGGAGCATATTAGCATAGTAGTCAATTAACTTTAATAAAAACAGAGATACACTTACTATTATTTTATTTGATTAATAGAATATAATTGTTGGAAGGTAGATTTCATTATCTTTTATAAAAACAAATCTTGTTAGGTTGCTCCATCTTCGGTTAAACTAATCTAAACTAATCTCCTAGTTTCTTTTTACTTTTTCCTAAGGGCAGCTGATATCTCGAACTACTTTTTGACTTGCTCTGGATACTTAATTAAAATAAACTCAGAAAAATCTAACTGATTGACACACACACACGCACACACACACACACACACACACTAGACTAGAGTGACCAAAAACTCATAAAAAGTTAGCCTTGGAATTATTAATACCTCGTCTATGCTGCCATGAGTCAGAGAAAGTTCTGGAGACAATTCTCATCGGAGCGCTTCTTCATCATGCAGAGAGAGAGTGAGGGAGAAAAAGAACTGTAGCTTGGCCGATCTATTTTGGGTGAAGCAAGCTTGTATGAGTGCTTCACTTGCTTTGAGGAAGTGGAAGTGATTTGATTTTTCTTTGCTGCGTTTTCCCCTAAAATGTTCAAGCAAAGAAGCAGTCGCACTGAGGCACAAACACACACACTAAAACATACAATTATGCATGAAAGAATATAAGCAGACAATGCAGCACACAAACTATTGCCAAGGATATAACCATGAGACAGACTTCTATCGTCCTCTCTGTCTTTCTTACATACAGTATGTGCACTCAGACATACTTAACTGAATATTGCCATGCAACCATAACGAAAATTTAAGTAAGTCGAGCCTCTGCTCTGCACAAATCTCATGAAGATAAATTTTCTGCTCCTAGTTCTCAATGTCTAAAATTTCCAGCACAAGATAATAAGCATAAAAAGAGCTGCTTTTAATTCCAGTCAGTCTCTCAGTGATGACCCATGTGCTAATCAGTACAAGTTAGTATATTAATTTACAAAAGTGAAATGGCAAACATGGTCCGCATTATACTAGGTAAATATTAACAGTTTAACATTTACACTGGGAATGTGTCACACAGATGTCACATCAGAGCTGCCTCTCTCCTGCATAGGGTGGCTGATTAGAAGTTGTGACCCATTTCTCTTAAAAAAGAAAAAAGCCATACATTTGTCATGCTTTTCGATATTCACATAAATGTTTCTCTCTGACAAAAAAAGCTATAACATCTGCCGCATATATTAAAACAACCCAGTACAAGAAGGTTTATAAGATTTGCAAACCACTGCATTCTTTTCATTTAAGTTTTACACAATGTTTCCACACAAAGGGTGTGGGCTCAAATCCACTATCTGGCTGTGTTGTGTTTACATGTTCTGCCTGTGTCTATGTGGGTTCTCTCTGAGGAACTCTCACTTGTTTTTCTCACAGTTCAAAGACATGCAGATACAGGAGTTAGGTTAATTTGTGACTTTGAATTGCCCACGAGTCTGAATAGTTTTCTGTGAGAGCCTGGAAACAGTTTCTCATAGGGTGATCCTGAATTGGATAAGCAGAAGAAAAGTGGTGGATGGACAAAGTTCCAACTGTTTTGGAATTGGGTCTGTATAATTTAAATTTAAAAAAAAAAAGTTTAAAAAAAAAAGCAACTGTGGCTTGTGGGGACATGAGTTTTAGACCCGCACAATGGAGAATGTTTGACTGAAATGGTTTCTCACTTTGTTCAAGAAAACTAACAGTAGCACCAGCTACCCTGAGCAACCAGAAGACATTGGAAGCTAATGATATCCCTTGAATTAGCTCACCTAAGTAAACCTTACAAAGGCTCTCTTTCTCTCATCTTGTCTCTAGCTTCACCAAACAGTGAATGACTTTGAGCTTTTAGAAGAGGCGAATGTGTACTGAAAAGGAAAAGAAAAAAAGGAAGATTTGTAATGAAAATGAATACAAAAAATACAACTAGTTTAATTCTGACTATATTTTATGGACTAAAGTACTGTAAATAGGCAGGGCCACAACTCTTAATCTTTCAGTTCAGGTTTTTTCAGTCCCACCGTGTCACTGGTGTATTAAACTCAAGGTTCTAGCCATGAAGTTTGCCTTTACAGTAGGGCTGGGCTATACGATCTAAAATCAAAATCACATTCACATGGACATTTTCCCTTGATTTCAGTGCATGTGTATTATTATCACACATACACACATATATTTTTCTTGCACTCAGGGTTCACTAGGTACAGTATGCTAAAATACTAAAGCTGGAATTTTTATTATTTATTTATTGGTAATATGATTGGGCTCAAAGCTTTTTAACAGCTTAGTAGTATTGATTTCAGTTACTGAAACTATTAATCACACAGTTGTTTGTTGTCCGTTTTTGTCTTTCTGTTTGATGTTGTCTTTACTAAAACCAAAAACAGTGTCCAAATAATGGACACAGGATTTGTATTTGCTCCAGTTGCTACCTAGACCATGTATGCAACATATATATGTAACAACATATACAGTAATACATTTAAAGGGAACAGTGCATAATGGTAAGTACATAACATTTGTCTATATACTGTAATTTAATGCTGTATAAAATTTGATTACTCATTATGGCAAATGAGGCTTGCCTCCATCATATTTGGGTTCAAATACACCCTTTCATAACATTACAAATTATTAAAAGTCAGACATTTGAGTAGAATTTAGTAGAAAAACTGCTTAAATCTACCACTATTTCCACTCTCGCTCCATGACCTTCTTCCACGCAGTAATCACAACTTTTCCAAAATGGCTTCCAGAGTGTGTCAATGTAAAAATGCTACCTTGGTTTTATGGTTTATGTGGAGATAGAAGTACACTATGATAATAAAGTAGAAGTCTTGATGACAGTTTTGTTTATTTTGTTTGTTTGTTTTTACCCCTTTTAACATTTTTTTCTAAATTCAGCAAAAAGTGGTAGTTTATTATTTTTACAAAACAAAGATGTGATAAATCAGTTTATTGCTAGAAAAAAATCAGACATTTCTCAATCTTACTGAGGTCCCATTCCAAGTACAGTAAGATACAAATGAAATGCTTTTCTTCTATTAACTACATAATGAAGCAGGGACCCCCTTTTCCTACTGTGACCTTGTGTAAAGCCCATAAAGAATGGTGTTTCCCTAGAGGCACCCTCTTTTCCCCAGTGTTAGTGTTTAAGAATAATGAACTCTGCTTAATAACAGGTTGTTGGTGCGAAACAATGAATGACCATCAATTAAAATGGAGGGGGGGAAAAGTAAAACAAATAAGACACTGTAAGCCTCGATATCACTGGAAAGTTCATGTGCTTACCCACATGCTGCTACTTCACTAAAGCAGTAAAGCACATTTTTTCTCGCCCTGAGGATACGTCACAACAGGGCAATGATGTTCAGGTGAAATCCCTTAAATCTTGCTATGGTTTAGCAGACTATAGACCCAGAACATGTCAAAGTCCAATCATTTTTGTCGTTCTGTTCCCCTCGGGGAAGCATCTAATGTCAGACAGCGTTAGTCTCCTGATTAGATCTGGAATGTATGCTTTAATATAGTATCTATAACTAAGTGTGTTTGGTAAGAGCTTATATACATTTTGCACATGCATGGATTCCATGGACTACAGTTGTCATATTACTGGGTCGTCTTTGTTACTGCACTTCATTTTCCTATATAAAAATGTTCTCTAGCCCCCTTATTTATATTCTCTCACTGACATGGACAGAGGCCCTCGCTAGGGCGCTAGGGATATTCACGATTTATAACCTGTCTTCCCCAACAAAATATCAGTTGAACAAAAGCCCTTTTTTGAAAAACTCTTTATCCAAACTTCAAAAAGGTGCACTCGTGCAGATGTTCTGCATTCCGTACAAAGCACCGACACATTTTTGAACGTGACGTGAAGAAGAATGTGGACCTACAGTGAAAGGAGAGAACAAAAACTAACCTTCTGAGTCACAGTCACAACATACGAAAAAGTAATGGATTCATGTTTCTGCATCAGGGTGCCACAAAGTCTTTGTAGTGCTGCTGGAAGTGCTTCCAGTGCTGTGATGCAACTCAAAAATGTAACTGCAGAACAGAAAGTATGATTAGTCAACTGGAGGTGTTTGTATTTGCCCTTTTATGTCTCTAATTCAGACAAAAACTCTATTTGTTGTGGATTAAAACGCAACACAAAGTGAGCTAATGTCTGCTGCTCTTGATAATCTTAGACAATGTTATATTTTGTGATCTCGCAAAGCCATTTCGAGGGCTTCTCAGTGATTGTCACAACCATTAAGTGGCTACAAAACTGGAAGCACAATTATTTCAAGTAGGCTTTATAATTAATGTGAAGGACTTCTTGGCATAATCTGTTAATGTCTGCGAAGGAAAGAAAATGTGTGAAGTCAGGAATTTTTGGCATTTATGTGCTTACGTTTCTGTCTTGGGCTATATATATGGAATACACTTAAACAAACGTGCCATAACTAAATAATGCTTGAACTTAGCTTTAATTGTCATAATATAACTATAAACACTTTTACTATTGGTGTATTACACTACATGCTAAAAAGACAGTTGAGAGTTAGCTAGAAATTAGCTGTAAGTATGTGCAGCACTACATGCTGATATTATGGATGTCACTAGAACCAATGCTTATGGCAGCTTTTGATACTAAAATTCTGTGAATGCAGTGATACTTGTCTTATGCTCCCTACTTGGAACATAGGCAAAATAACTAGGTCTCAGAAATATTCGTAACATCCATCTTTCCTTAATCAGGGCCGGATATCCAGTCTCAGCAGAGAAGCCCAGACCTCCCTCACTCCAGCCACCTCCTCCAGCTTGCCTGGCGTTCTCAGGCCAGCCTAGAGGTATAATCTCTCCAGCATGTCCTGGGTCTGCCCCGGGGCCTTCTGCCAGTGGGACATGCCTGCAACACCTCAACTGGCTCCTTTCGATGTTGAGGAGCAGCGGCTCTACTCTGGCTGAACTTCTCCCCCTATCTCTAAGGGATAGGCCAGCCACCCTTCGGAGGAAGCTAATTTTTGCCGCTTGTATCTGCGCTCTCGTTCTTTCAGTCACTACCCACAGCTTGTGACCAAAGGTGAGGGCAGGGATGTAGATTGACCGTTTTCCCCTCAGCGAATCTCTACCTTATCGTGGTGGTAGGGGTTTGTGTGTCCCAGGGATCACAGGGGCTATATTGTCAGGGGTCTTCTGCCCCCTGGTAGGGTCTCCCATGGCAAATTGGTCCTGGGTGAGGGACCAGACAAAGAGTGATTCAGAAGACCCCTATGAGTAGAACATCAAGGGAACAGTTCACCCTGCCCAGAATAGGGTTACCAGTGCCTCGCCCTGGACCCAGGCCCAGCCCGACACAGCCCGGAAAAGGGACATAGGCCCATCCTCCTGCAAATATTGGTACTTGGATACTAATTAATATTAAAAATTTATATTGGATTAGCTACTCATTTGAAGGGCAGGCACACAGGCCCTCCACTCACTAGTAGCTGAATACACAATAGTAGCACAGTGAACTTGGTAAAATGACTTAAAAACTGAGACCCTGGTCCTTATGAAGAATTTCATACGGTCAGCAAATCTCCAATTTCAGCAAAACTAAACTTTTAAACAATTATTTAAACATGTATTAACCTGGCCGATGCACATGGCAACGTTGGTTAATGTTGAAGCTAGCCAGCAAGTTTTACCAATTTTGCAAATCCATAAGATAGCTAATGTTAGTTTAACAGGATAACATGATTACTTATGTCTCAGACTGAAGCAGCCTACCATACAACTCCTATTTGATCAGCACTGAACACAAAGTACCAAGTCACCAGAAATACAGGAAATAAACACTGACATAGCTCAATACGCTTGTACCAACTACCTACTTTTTTTTAAAGCACATCTTTATTTTGCATTTTTCTTCACTCTGTGAAAATGATATTGAGTATCATATATGTCCTGTGTATAGGTATCAAGTTTAAAATTCTAGTATTGTAATAACCCTACTGGATATTGCAGTTTAATCTTCAATTACACATACCACCACATTTAAAGCTTTAAAAGTGGAATCACCATTTTACCAACAAATAATATAACATAATCTAATAATTATGTTATATCAAGTGAAAAGAATGTAATTTTATATATTATCAGCCCAAGGTCACCTCCTTGTTGTTACATTATGTCAAAACTCAAAGCTAAACTTCATTGTTTGAAAAAAAATCAAAGTGACTTATGTTTCCAGGGAAGTAGAAGTTTCAGAACAAAAATGTTTAATCTCACATGAATCATCCATCTACTGCACACTGCGGTGGCGATCAACAGGTGACACTCAGCTATAAATAACTCCCTTCCTACAGGGGAATCTAAAGCAGAAGCAACCTCGACAAAGACACATAAATATAAATGAACTTGGAGTTTGTTAAGTGAAAAGTGAAACAGGCTGGTCACACATCCACATTCGCTCCTATGGATCCCATCCATTCCTAATCCCCCACCTGAACTACAGTATTCAGCTCAGTTATCTCAATTCTCTGAGGCTTTATAGGCTGCTTAAGTATTAACGAGAAAGCACGGTTCTTTCCACAACGTTTTATCTTCTTTCAGTTACATTGAAGATGTAAAGATGATCAATCATGTAATATATTTCACAGCACACTGAGACAACCTAAAAATGATATAATGGTAATATAATAATAAAATCTGTTTTATATAGTGTGATGGTATTGATGTTAATTGAAAAGTTAAAGTCGCATTTCATGACGGCAGGAGTGTGCAGTCTGGGCACTGGTGTATGGGAGTGGCAGGGTGCATGGCTCCTTTCACTTCGGCTTGATCAGCATGCAGGCTGGGATGTTGGGGAGAGCGGTGATTGAATACAGAGGCTGCAGGCCTCAGCACTGCCTTTAATCTCTACTCCCCATTTAAGTTGGCCTCTGTGTTGCCGCTCTGCTGAGGCTCAGCTGGAGCATAAAGACACCAACGCGCACAAACAAACACATACACACTGCCACATCTGCCAGCCCTCTCTCAGTCCCATCTGTCTTCTGGTATGTCCATCTTTGTGTTTTCGCGTGTCCCTATCTCTGATCAACTGTTTCTCTTTTTTCATCCACCTTTTGGTACTCTGACTGTGTTTGCCCTCCATTTTCAGTTTGTAAGTTAATCAGAATATATATATAGATACCAAACTGTTGCAGAGTCCCTAGTGTAATAATTTACCTTCCAGGTCTTATGTGTTAGTCCATGTGAACTAACACATAATACCTGGAGCACCATGCATTTTATTTTATTGCCCAATAGGGAACACAACAGACTGTATTTAATAAGTGGTGTAACCATACTGAATGAGTTTAGTTACAGTTATCTGTAACAGTAAACCAGTACTCTCGTGTCCTCATCATTTTTACTGTGTGTCTTGGGGGATGGGGGTGGGGGGTGGGGGGTGTTATGAGCAAGGTAGGCATGTGTTGCGATTGCAGTCAGCATTATACTGAACAAGGAAGTAAAAGCTGCAGAAAACAGGACTTGTTAAAAAAAAGGCTTGTTTGTGAGTTCTTATTAATTCTGTTCCTGTATTTCAGGGTGAGCAGAGAAAACAGAAAAGTCATGTCGGTAGATCCGCAAAAACCCTATTTATCATGACTAGTTGTCAGTGAAAAAACAGCCAGAGCGCTCTTTTGTTTGTTTCTACCTCCTTTTTTTTTTTTGGCATACCAAATCTCCGACATTGGAACAACTGGCATTTTTTCAGGTTTCATGAAAAGGCTATTTTACCATGTGATGAACACATTTATCCATATTTGCAAGTATTGTTAAAGGCACTGACAATTTGGAGAAAAAAATGATTTAACAGGCCTTGGAAAATATTGTTCACAAACCCTTAAAAGCAAAAAAATCAAATCAAATAAATCCATATTTTGTATTAGCTAGTGTAGTGCCAGAGCCTGTTTGAGGTGCATGTGAAAATCCAGTTTGCTGAAGATGGTGACCGAAGCAAGCATTGGGAGAGGATAACTGTTCTTGAGCATTTTTAATTATTTAACAGAGAGTCAATATATGAAGAGGCAACGCTGTACTTCTTTCACAAAAGGAAGGAAACGACCCCAGGGAGTACAACACTACAGTATAGTGCAACACGGGGAATGGAACAGTGTCCTCATGTTTAGACAGACAAAAAATAAAATAACAAGCCTGCAAAACCAGTAAAGTAAAGACCTGGCAATATATTGCTTCTTGCTGAGGAATCTCCACAAAATACTATCAACAAAACAAATTTAAAAAAAAAAAACAGATGGAGAAAATGCAAAGTTTGGGCTCGGCGAACCCAGAAGATACTCATCCAAAGTAGCCCCTGTGATGGACAGGATATGCCGTTAGCTGCAGGAAGTTGGCAGCTGCACCAGGCTGAAAATTAATATTTTTGTCTCCCAGAGGGAAAAAAAAACGAGACTGTAAGCACAACTTGGGATAAAGGAGACGAAAACAGAGGGGCGCAACCCATCAGAGCCTCCACTCTCACTGATGGGTCCCAGCTTTTGGCTGCTTTTCAGGTGAACTGCTCCAGCATCAATAAGCAATGAAAGTGAGGCTGAAGGTGATTGCCGCATGAAAATTTCAGAACGGGCCCGCTTTTTTGACATGGTTTGAATGAAACTGTGTGGAGAATCAAAATGAAAATCAGTGAGAAATCTACTTCAAAGTATTTGAAGAGTGGTGCGTCTTCTGCATTTACGTGCTTAAATATAGCCTCAGGTGTAAATGTTGGAATGTCTGCCGACCAGCCGGAGTATTACCTAGAGTGAAACAAACAAACAAACAACGGCTCTACAACTCCGTTTATGACTAACACAAGCATTTCCAGGTAATATTTTTTGTGCAAGTCGTTTTTGCTGTTGGTATTTAGGGAAACCGTATTATGGAGATACAAGCACAAATATTCATTGTACTCACAGCCAATAAACACAATACTTTTTTAAATGTAAGTGTGAAAGTAGTAGACTTTCTATTGCCTCTGTTAATCTTGAATAGGAGGGAGTAGAGTTTTATTGGAGCAGTTGTGTTAATGTTAACAACATCCACCAAGATCTTCAAGGTCAACTTAATGATTTATTGGTTGAAAATTGACAGAAATCCTTATAATGTGGACACTATGATTCTTGCAAGTAGGGTGTGTATTGTCAACGTATAGAGGGTAATGTATGAAGATTTAAAATATTATCTCACATTTGACCTCTGACATGTCCTTCAAGGTCAGAAGTCTGGTCTAAAGGACAAAGTGATAATAATTCCACATGGAGTTATTTAAGACTATGTTTCTTACTGCCATTGTTTGTATTGTCAACATTTAGGCATATAGGGAGTGGTATATGGGGATTCTAAATATCATGTGATTTTGGATCCCTAGGTCGAACTTTCATAAATTGTTTTTAATTTTTAAAATCAAAATGTGTTATATCTACAAATAGTCAAGAGAGGAATGCTGCCTAGTTACTTAGAAACAAACTGTAACATAATAAACTCACCATATTCATCATGTCTATTTACATATCAATACTTGTTATTCATCACCTACTCCTACATAATGTCTGTGTCAACAAAGTTAACAACTGTCATACAATCCCTTATCTGATTTTGACTGCACTGCAAACTTTTTAAAATAGGCTTAAACAGAACAGAGAATACAACATGAATATATACAAAATACAGAACTATTGCTTTTTTATTGCAAGTTGGGGTTTTTTGAACAAAGAAAAACTCTTTTAGGTCTAGGGAATGATCATTTTCCAAACTGCATACTGCAAATTACACTTGCCCCTAAAATTTATTTTGATGCTAGGGGGTCTTTTACAATCAAACATTGTTTTATGAGTTTGGAGAGCCTATTATGGCTACCATGGGGCGACAGGCGGGGTACACCCTGGACAGGTTGCCAGTCTAACAGTCTGCAGGGATAACACAAAGAGATAGACATCCATTCACTCACATTCACACGTAAGGGCAACTGAGATTCACCAATCAACCTAACCCCATTATGTGCATGTTTTGGGCTGTGAGAGGAAGCCTGAGTATCCAGAGAGAACCCACGCAAAAATGCCAACTCCATGCAGAATGGCCCCGGCCATACCACCATGCTGCCCTGTGTCAGGTACAGATGCTGGAAAACATGTATCTAAAAGGTGTTGTGGCAGATCAGCAGTATTTGACCCATGGGGGGGAAAAAGACAATTCAACAAATGTTGCAATTGTATGTAAAAGCCAATTTTAAAGGTTTTCCTGCTGAAACGCTGGAAGATTATAGCATTTTCAACCAGCACATGAAACTAGTGTTAGCTCAATAAATAATTAACTACAGCACTGCAGCTGTCAGAGTCTGATGCTGCTGATTTGAAAATGGACTGTTTTGGCTACATCTGTCTGAAATCAATGGACCGTAGTTTCAGAGTGTGAAGATTTTCAAGTAATAAAAGCCATTCTAAAATGCACAGGCATAGAAAGAGACCTGGGAACGGGGGGAGTGGGGAAGTTGGGAAAATGTCAGTTGCCAGATGTCTCCAACTGTTTCACCATGTACCAAGAAACCCCCTATATGTTGTGCCTGATTAGCAGCTCACCCAATTATCACTGTGCAACATTAGGGTGCCAATAAGTGCCAGGAAGCCGTTAAATAAGCCTACAGCTTTCACTTTATTCAGCCCTCAAAGTTTGCAATTTGCATTTTTCGGTGCATGTCACCATGTCTGGGTGTAAGAGCAGGAGGGAAACGAGAGAAAGTTGATGAACAGAGAGGGAAGGCAAGTGAGAGATGCTGAGAAGAAAAAAGCAGCAGATGAAAATGAGAGTACAATCAAGTAAAAATCACAAAAGAGAGACTGAAAATAGGTAAAAGAAAATAACTGAGTGATTTGTGCCATGACCTAAGTTATTTAGTGAGATTTATCTCTCCTCTCCACTCCACCGTACCTCCCTACCAGATGAGCTGAATAAAGACAATTCCCTCAGCTGAACAAAAGGTCTTTTCTTAATCATCCCAATAATGCTGCTGACAGCTGACTGACTGACAATGAGACAAATACACAGAACATGAAGCTCGTCTCATGTCGGACCATTGTAAAGAGGGGCTTTCATTCATGTACACACATGCTACATTTCCCCAGAGCTGCTCGTGAGTGACTGCAACAGTTTTTGGCGTGTTGGAAAGTGGAAAACCCGGTGTCAGAAATGTCATCTGAATGAAAGACAAAGAAAAAAAGAAGAAGAAAGTAATTTGTCCCTCCAACTTTTCTCTTCATTTCAAATGTTTTTCAGATGAATAATTTGGTGTCCTTGTGATGATTGCTGAGAAGAGTTTTGTGTGATTGATGCTTTCAGATGCAGGGACAAGCTGTCATTTTGTCATAGTCTCACAACACGTCCGTATCATGCTGGTACAATAGAAAATCAGGCCATGAGGACTAGCTCTTTGAGTGACTGTTAAGTGATTTTCTTTTACACAGAAAAACCTGCACATTTATGAAAAGAGCAAGAGATAACATTTTAAAATAAAAAGGAATTTAAATGAACTGACTAAAAGAGTGAAAAAGTGTCATTTCACATCACTAGATGCTGCATGATTTTTCTTTGAAAGGCTGATAATAATAATAGGTTTTGAGAAAGAAGAAATTCCTTTATCGTAGCTCAGTAAAGTAATGCCACTAGTATATGCTGAAACACACAATTTAACTGGGCATCTGAGTAGGCATTATTTAATTTTGTGTTACAGCAGGTCTGTAAATCGTCACCGAGTCCCTGGGTAATTAGCACATACAATGATAACTAACAATAATCATGTGATCAGTTCACCAGAACTCATACTTATGATACCTTTCATATCGAAATTCTGAAAAAAACAATGGCATTTGTTTTGTTTCAGTAACAATGGTAACATAGACGTCATGTGTACCAAGGTTGCAGTTCTGATGGGCACAGCATACACATACTCGGGATGGGCAGATTGATCCAAATATCAATAGTATTGATGCCAACACTGGTACTGGTGTTAAACCGATACTAGAATGATAGAACTGATATTTTCGTTTTTTATTTTATTGATTGTAGTTTTCGATTTTCAAATTTGCCTCATATATGAACTATAAAGAATACATTTTAAAAATGTCTTAACGAAACGTTTATAGCATATTTAAAAAGCAGAAGTTGAACCAAACTCTTTAACACATTTAAAAAACCTAGTTTCAAAATAAATAAAAAGCTGAAAGTTCCTTTTTTTGTGTGTTAATTGTGTGAAAAGTAAAAACCACAGTGATTTAGTTAGGTATTAAATTGTTCAAATTTGGCTAATTGAATATGCTTCTCATACATCATGACACTGCTCTCCTGTATCGGGATCAGCAATACTGGCCCTACATTTACTGGGTGTAAAATCGATACTAAAATTTGCAGTACTGCACATTTAGCATACTGAAAAAGGACTTAGGATGGCCACAAGTACAGGAGTTATTGATAAGAAAGGCAATATAAGGCGAGTATGGAAGCTCTTTGCATTTCAGTCAGATGACCAAAGGGTGATAATCGATTCACAAAAGGAAATATCCAAACACTGCTATCATACTTTTCAGACCAAGGGAGAAAATACAAATACATAAAAGCGCTATACAAATGCAGGCCATTTACCATTTACCATTACTGTGTGACGTATCATTACTTTCAAAGAACTCAAGTTGAGTAAGTTTCACGATGCAGCAGCAACATTCAAATTCTTATTCTTATCATGTTATCCTGAAAAACAACTGATACGTTTTTTTAAGACAACTGGTATTACAGGTATTCTATTCTATTCTATTCTATTCTATTCTATTCGATTAACTACTTAAGCTAACATCATGTAACTCCTGTAAACCATGTAGAATGATGTCCGTAAGCTACTTGGCAACCATCCTAATAATTCAGTCTGTGTTCTGTTAACAAAACATAATATGAATATTTTCTGTTTTCTTATTTAGAGAAATCCCATTTTTGTAATGTTACTTTTTTCTTTTTTAAATAAAGGAATTCTTTGCCCTGTGATCTTTTACCTTTGCTTTCTTTTGGTATTTGTAACTGCTGAATTTATGGTATCGTGACATCCCAAGCTACAGCTACATTGTCATTGGCTGCCCTTATTCAAGTCTGAGCACGGGTTAAAACACAAGGTCCCAAAACTACATCTCTATGAGACTGGTAGAAGCTCCAGGGCCATCAGCCAGTAACAGAGCCAAGATACAAATATTGTAATATGTCCTAGCTGCACCGATAGAGATCAAATGAAGGAATGATTTGGCCTCTGTCTATAATCAAAGAAAGTGATGGGCACAAGTTGACCTAATGGCTCTACAGATAAATAAGCCCTTAAGCCTCCAAAATTATCTGTAACACTGCTGCTTATGCAGATCAAGCATATCACCCCCATTAAAACCCTGCAGCACTTCCAGAGCAGCAGTACTTGTGCTAACAATTTCAAATAATGTTTGCACTTATCATATATTGTATGTATCACAACCTTTCATTTTCACTGTATGTGCACATTCTTCTAAATTGCAAGTCACATCTTAACTGTTACATAGTACAAGTAACATGCAATGAGAAGGACGCTGCTATCTTCGGTGCATTTGTGTATTTAAGGTCTCTGGTGTAAAAGATTCATTTGTAACATATAAAAGCTAAAATGTTTCTATTAAAATGTGTTATGGACATGTAATTATACTTTATGGCTCATAAACATGGCAAATGACTGCGTAGTACATAATACTTTCTATGTTAGAGACTGGGGTAACATAGAAGTGCAAGAATGAAATCTAACAGCATATTAACCATCACGAGGGAAAAAGACCATTAATAGAGGAATTCTCCCAAGGCCATTTTTTGCACAGCATATATAATTGGGTTACTTAGCAGTTACCGCAACCTCATAAGCCCAGCCATTTTGTTCAGCTAAGCTTGAGTCATCAGGTTTTCTAAAAGGGGCTCATTTGTCTGGGATATAACTGTCCCCACATGTTGTGAGAGTTTAAATAAAAAGTTTGATGCCAAAAGAATGATAGGGTGTTGTAATATCCAAGTGGTGCTTAGCACATGGGTATAAATGCCCTGAGTCATAAGGTCCAGATTTTCAAAACCCTTAAAACATGGGATTCCTCTACTCTCTTTAAGAGTGTTTTCTCTCACTCTTTGTGTAAAAAAAAAAAAAAGAAAAGTGGACCAGTGGCTTATAGTTGTAGTTTTCTATCTCTACAGGACTATCTGAAGTGCTGCGAGTTGGCTTCTTGATAACACACTTTACACCATGTAGTGATCATTACTCTAAAAGACAAAGACATGAAGATAAAGGTTAAAAGTGGAGCATTGCTTAATATAAGGTTTTAAATGTCACTTTGGGTGTCATATTTAAATGCCATGTGAATGTCTGTGCAGTAAGGCGGAATTCACTGTATACTTTTGAAAATATACTGTAGCAAACACTTGTAAGTAATGAAAAAATGACAAGATCCTGACAACCTCTTCTTGTGTCTGACAACCTAACATTCCTCTAATGCTGCTTTCTGCATCTGCCATCAATCTGCCATCAAATTATTCATCTAGAGAATAACTGAAGTGAATAAAAGAAAGGAACAAAAGGAAAAACAACCCTCACCTTTTGTTTTTTAATCTCATGATGCATCCAAACACACTTTTCCCCCCTTCTGTCTTATTTCCATAAGAATCAGAGGAGAAGGTGTCAGACAGGCCAATGTGAATGCTACGTTTTCACTGCACCACATTTGACTGCGCAAAAATAAATCTGATAGAGGTTTATAGTCGAATGCACACGCGACTGGTAAAAAACTAAATTTGACATACGTAATGCTGATCAACAAAAGCTGTTAAAAGTTATTACAGAGCTCGTGACTTCACCCCATGAAATACAATAAGTTTTGTTTTGGTTGTAAAAAATAAAAAATAAAGCAAAGGTGATGTATATCTTATTTGCATGGTAATATGTCATTTATTGCTCTGTAATCATGATGTATGTGTGCCATCTCTGGAAAATAAACCTATCAAAAGTTTTTACTCTGCTCATTTTTCATTTTCAACTACACGCCTCTGGACAATTTTTGAACGAAAGAAAGAAAAAAATCTCGACTGGGAACTACCTCAGTGAAGGCCGCCGCATTGTCGGAGGGAAACTTCTGTTCCCATAATTCTCCTTCAAGACATGCAAATACATCATCTTTTCCAAAACTCCCCACCCATTGCCACAAACTGCAGCAAAAAACAAGCACATAAAAAGGCAAACTGTGTCTTATATTTCACTATTCTGGCAGGGGAAGCTGTTTGGCCAGACATTTGCTCATGAATATTTAGGTGGTGGTGTTATGAATATGCATTAGAATGCCGGAGGAGCACTATCAGCACACAGATTTATGAGCTAGTGTAAGAGATAATGATAAAGGAGGAGCTAACCTGGCTACTGGTATGACAAACAGAATGCACACGGAGAAACACAGGGAACCGTATCCGTGTTTAAGGACAGAAACAGATCTGCCTCACAGTGATTAGGGAAAAAAAGAAAATAACAATAATAGTAATTTAATAAGGCATATTACTGCAAAACGTCTGAAGCTAATGGCCTAAATATGTATTACAGGTATATTACAGGTTTTAAAGGTCTGTGTAAATACACGAGTAAGGCAATTTTTTATCATTTGCTAATGTGTATACTTTTTTTGGAAAGTATACACATTAAAGTGAGGTTCAAATATTTTTCTTCTTTTTTGATTAAATAATTTTTACAGCCTCACTCAATCAGTAAATTCATCAACAAAAAGTCAAGATTGCACATGATTTTAGAAATATAAATGGAAAGTTTTGTTTGTGTAAGTGCTACTGAAGTTGATAATCTCATTTTGAGAAAATGGCATTTGCATATTACATAAATATATATAATTTTATGGGGGGAGGGTTATTATAACATCTAAGAAAATGATTATTTTCATAATTACATTACATTTTGTGTGTGTATTTAAATGTTAAGGTTTCATATATTCAAATTAATTTGTATAAATGTTTAATAGAAAAGGAGGAAAATAAACAATTGAAGCTGTATTTTCCTGTTAGCATTACAGAATTTATACACTTTTACTGTAAAATGTATAAATCCAGTTAACTGAGCTAAACTGTCACTAGGATAAAAATGTAAAATGGCATTTCTGTTATTTCAGGTTGCAACTGAGAAGTTTGTTTCTTCTCTGCCCCTGGGGTATATACTTAGAAGCATAGCATTGCAATCTTTTTTTTTAATCTGTGCAATGCCGTACCTGCATGTGGTGCTTCTTAGAAAGCATCGCCTGATAACACCCCATACTGGCCACCCAGTGGTTGCAGAGATACCGCAATCTTTTGCCTCGGGTGCAGAAAGGCCAGGAAAAAAGAGAAAGGATGCATACAGAAGAATTCAGAAACAGCTAGAAATGTTCCCTGCAGAACTGAGGTGAAGATTGGCATGGACGCCATACTGGAACCTGCAGGATACCATTTCAGAGTAGAAAGAAGGCCTTCTTGCGTGCAGTTATAATCTTATTTAGGCAGTGAAAGCACAGCAGTTAATTGCAAATATATTCCTTGCACTATTACTGAGCACGCTGGGTCATTGTAAAATAAACAAAATGCAAATTTTATAACCATTTTTATGACAATTCTTTGGCAACATTACAAGCTATGCTGACTTAATATTAACTTTGAATATTGAGGTTATGCGTTTCGATAAACTCCATAGGGACACAATAAAAATCATCAGAAAATGTGTGACATAGCTAATTAAAATATTGCTCTGAAGGGGAAAAGAACTTAATTTCTCATGCATGTGAGTCACTGTGAAATTATTTTACTGAACTTATGTAACCTTGTCAGAGGCAGCTCATTTAAACCCACCACCTCCACGACCGTTACACTGTCAGAGGAATTAAGATTTGCTTTGCACAGAAAAAACCCAATCTTTTTAAAGAATGCTGACTAATCATGAGAGCAATATAAAATAAAATAGCACTATAGCACTCAAGTCCAGTCTGAGTTCTCTAACATTTTTGTCTATCATCACAGACTTTGATTCCTCTTTAGTGTTTTTGGCCTCGGATTTCATCGGTTTAAACATGTAACAGTATCCTAAAATATTACAAATGCATCACATAATGGGTTAATTGATGACCCTACCCTGAAAACAGCAGTGATGAATAAATAAATAAACATGAAGTCACATGCATTTATTGAACATCCCGCCAGGCAAGGGCTAAAGGTTAGCCACAGCCCAGCCTGTGTTATGATTCAGACTTGACCTTATTGGGAACTGGTTATGATTTGACCTCATAGCTGTTTGTATTTGGAAAGTTCCTCCAGCCATATCAGAAATTTACCCTTACATTTATTGTTTGCTAATATGTACGCTTAAAAAATGAGCAGCTTTGTGGTTTAAAAGCTAACACATTTGCCCTACATGAGTCAAAGCTTGGGTTTAAGTGGGGGAGCAGACACAATCCCATTGTGCAAAATCAAACATGACAATTTACCTGCTGTGGCCACTCACTGGAAAATAAGAGGCCAGCTTAAAGTACTTTGATACTATTTTAAATTCAGAATTAAGATTATCCACAAATTCCTCTAAGTACCAATTTCTACAACACAGTGTGAAGACCGTGAAAGCTCCATAAAGCTCCACCAATTGTTCCACTCTTACTACAAAAATCAAAGAAATAAAATCTTGTTTTTAGACATGTTTAGGGTGTGTGGAAAGCAAATTTTTAATATTTCATATTTCTTGAAGTTTAAAAGTCAAACATGAGGTGAGCCACATATTTGTGTGGGGACCAATTTACTAGTTTCTCAAAATATTTTGTGTTAGGCTAACTTATGATACATTTAAATTTGATGCATAATACTACTGTATATGCTACATAATTTTCTTTTTATCAATGTATTTGTTTTTATTGGTATACTTTATTTCTATGGGAGATCACCTCCAAAATATGGAGCATAATGAGATAATTCTGATTCTAAATGACAGCGCTTGGAAACGAGTTTGATCACTTCAGTTCCCTTCCCCACAGAAAGACAAAGATCACCAGTGAAGCGGTACAATCTGATTATAGTATCATCATGATATTGCTGCATTATGACAAAAAAATGAGTTTGCCTTGAATTTAGTGATGGATTGGAGAGATTTAAGTGTAGCAATCAGGTGTTTTTAGTAGCTCTTTATAGAAATCAGACACTTATATATGCAGCTTTCTCTATCGTACATATTTTACACTTTTAAATGGCCCATTTTTTATAGTGGGGGGGGAAACCCCTCTGATAACCACTGGCAGACTCACAGTGTTATCATATAGGTGATTGGCTAACTCCCATGTGTAGACACAAAGTTACTGTGTAAACCCGCATACTGCAGAAAAATACATAATTTTCTTCAACAAAACCCAGAGTGCTAAATGCACATACAAATAAGATACGAGGAGGACAATAACTTCCATTGCAGCATGGAGCTGTGTTCCCTGCAGACGCACAGCCTTCCACAATAAGTGGATGAGGAAGAGCTGATAGTTTGGCACAGTTGCTGCTTTTCAAAGCTAACAAAGTCTTTGTGGCAGTCACAAAGGTAGTGCCTGGCAATTGACTCCTGCAAAAAAAAAAGTATTTAAAAAAAAACTGCCTTTGAGAGTAGAAAGTAGGAGAGATACAGGAAGGGAAAGAAAAAATGCATTGTATATCACAGCAAGTGGTGACACATTGTTGGGGCTTTGGGAGTTTAAGAGTGCACTGCCTCCTTTGTTGTAGCTCTTCTCGGAGGACTTGAACATATCGACGTCCGGGGTTTTTTTTCCCCTCATTGCAACCTGAATTCTCATCCTACACTCTGCTCCTGCAGAAGAAACTGAACTGCTTCCTGTACAATGACAGCTCTTTGCATGACAAAGGAGAAGCAAATGGGGGAACCTGGAAAAAGGAGGGAAAAAAGATGGAAGCGTGTCAAGTACGTAGAGGAAGTTTTTGCCTTTGTGAAAATGTGCGAGCGTTCGTGCATCTGCATGTCCACACGTGTGCGCGTCGGTACAAAAGCCAGCGAGCCAGAGCTGAAGCACAGACAGTCAATGTGCTTTAATGGAGACTATGTGCTCACTGCGGCACGGCGTATGTGATAAATTATTCATTGGCTACAACACCAGAGCTATCATCGGCTCTGTTATTATCACAAACCGATGGTCAGCTGTTGCTTTAAAAGGCAATGGAGAGGGGGGGGAAAGTTTAACTTTGTAGAAAATGCTCCACGACAGTACAGGACAGGGGGGTTACACCTTGTTAGGCTGTGTTGATCAGCTTACAGGGTATGAAAAGTTGTGAACAGAGGGAGTGATGATAGGGTTACAGCTCCCCTGATCTCTCACAAATGTCTTGTTTCCCTCCTTTTATACCTCTCTTCTTAATCATTCCCAGACACATGCAAGGCTCGCCCTGCAGTTTTCTCTCTGTTCATTTCATTTTATATGGCGTCCCTCTGTCCTTGCATTCATCTCACCCTACATCCCTTCTCTGGATGTCCCTTTCTGTCACCACAGCCACCCCACCCCCTGCCAATGCTCCTTCTTGCTCCCACAACCCCTATTTCTGTCTCTATCTCCACGGAGGAGGTGCCAGAGCAGCGTAATTGGTATTCAGGCTCTGTCAGAGTCAATGCAGAGCCCTGTTAGCAGAATAAGAGAGGAAACATCCTTATCTGGATTTCCACAGTAACCAGAGGGTGGGTGGATGGGTGGGTGGGGGGGGTTCAGCTTCACTCGCTGCTCTTATTATATTTTATTTCTATATTCCTTTTTTTTTTGTTGTTGTTGTTTTCCATCTTGTTTTCTCTCATCGTCCTCCCCCTGCTGTCTGTGCTAATTATTGACTGGCTGTGTTGCAGGCTCCTAAGCGCACACGCACGCACGTACACCCTTAATAGGAATTCACACATTGACTGGAGTTTGTAATCGCACACAACTGCACAGAGGAAGCACAGAAGAACTACAACCTGTGTGTGCAGACACACTTGCACAGACATTACACAACCCTGATACAGCCCGCTGGCACAACCACATCTGCATCTACTACACTTATTACACACACAGAGTCTCCCTCTCTCTCTACTCTCACTGTGTCCTCTCTGTCTCCTCTCAATTCCAGAGGGCTACACTACAAGACACATGTACTTGCACAGCACCATTATGGGGCTATTTTGAGGATGCTGAGTGAGTGCACCGAGCTCTTGAACTACACAAACGACTGCATCTCTCTGCACACTGTAAAATGTAACTGTAGCTTAAATGAGTAAGGAAATAATATTTATAATGTGTTTATAATGATTATGAAAACAAAATCATGAAATCAAATCAGCTCAGGGTGTGAAAGCCAGTTTTGGCGACTGAAATTTGAGTTTTACTGAAGACGCAAAATAAATAATTGAATAAAAGAAAAGAAATACCATGCCCAAGCTTCTTTTTACAGACAGTGTTGTTAGTTTGTATGTCACTTAGTGTCTGATCAGGTTTTGAGACTGATGAAAATGCAGACAGACATCGGGATCGATGCAGTGTTAACGTGTTTCACCTTTGACCTCAGTGGAAAGATGACGTCACACAGGCTGGTTAGCGGTACATTCATTCTCTTTTGAGTGCTTTCTTAAAATTTAGTCCTGTCATTGAATCATGGACTTAACGACAAAGAAATCAACTGCCACCTCACAAACACATTTTCATAGAAAGAATTCAAATCATAATTCTGACCAAATTTCACACAAATATCTGACAGGATATAAACTGATGTGGTACTTTTAGCTGCTCCCTTAATTCCCAAGATTTAACCCTAACCATCTGAGGACAGATCCACGTGTTTGATTTGGCATAGACTTCATGCCAGATGCCCTTCCTGATAAAATAGCTAGACTTGGGACCAGCGTTAGTACACTAACTACCTCCCCCGGGTATCTTTCACATGCAAATGTGTTAACCACTACACCGCGAAGCCACCATTTTTTGCAAAAAGCACTTATTTGACCTTTATTCAACCCCAAAACTCAGGAAAAGAAGAGGAAATTCAGAATATATTTCTTATTTGGTCTAACATGACACTAAGTTTGGGTGCCATCTAAGACTTTGGACAAACATGGTTGGAAACTGCACCTTGACTAGTTTGACAGAGGCAGTAATTCTAGCTTTTCCCATGGTGATCACTAAGGATTATTTAAAAGTGTAGCTCACATTGAGTTCAAGAAAAGAGCTGTTCGACTTGAATGTACTACTCACAAAGAATCAATACAAAATACTATTAATTAGATTGTTTTCTTTGATCTACCTTTTAACAGCTGATTTCTAAACAATAGCATTGCCAACAGTGTCCAGTGCCTCAATCGCGACCTCAAATTTGATAGTAGTCTTACTATTGCTTTATTTTACTGAAACTTACTGACTACTGTTGTCCTGCTCAACCATGTGTACCAGCAGAATGCAGGTTTTTCAAGTTGTTTGTAAAGTAAAGCTGTTTATTTGGCCTTGCACCATATGTCTCCTTTCTCTACCTGTAGCAAAATGTTTAGTTTGTCTTTCTGAAGCAAGAACTGTTTCTCTCTCTGCTACTTCGCTTCCCCCTTACACACAAACCCAACAGAGTTTCTTTGTTTTGCTTTGCCAAGAAATAAGTGGGCACAATATAGAAAAGATGGGAAAAAAAGGAGGAGAAAGGATTAAAAGACTGGATTCAGCCTCAGTGGGAGACTATTCAAAGCCAGTGTGCAGATTCTCTAAGTGTGAAAGAGTGGACACCATGCAAACTATGTTCAACATGCAGTGATAAAAAAAGAAACAAAAAAGAGACAAGTGAGCGAAATACAACAACCTGCAGAGCCTGTCTCACATCCAATAGTTGTTGTGAGCATCTCAACAAATTAATTGGATCTACTTGTGATAAAAAAAAAAAAAATCAGAGGGCAACAGAACATATGTTTTGTTCCTTATAATCAAAAGCTGCGTATTGCTATAAGAGAAGACCAACTAGCCTAAATGAAGAATAAACAATTCCCTAACAAATGTATATATAGATACATTAAAACTGGTATGAAATCTATGTACAACATTAGTGACTTACATACCAAATAAGAAAACTAAAGTACATCAGTATTCAGTTTATTAACTTTATATTTATTTTGTATATTATTACAGCATAAAAGAACTGCAGTTCAATCATTGTTTTCGGTTTTCCTACCGTCTCTTTTCAGTGGCCTAATCCGACCTCTAGAAGCTCCACTGTTTCTTTGATGTAGTGATTTGAGTTGCTTTCCAGCTACTCAAAAAAACAATAAGGAGAATAGAAGATCTGCACTGCGTTGTTCTCATTTTTCACGGAAGCAGCCAAATGCAATAAGACTACATTGATGGAAGAATCATTTTACGAATACTAAAATGTTATCGATTACACACATAGTAACTGTGAAAGATGACACACTAACCGATATTAAGACATATAAGGAATGTTGTTACACCCTAAGTATCATTTAGCAAATAATCCACATACATAAATTCATTATATAATGCAAAATGCTACAACACATGCGAATATGTCGGGACTTCCAGTGCTGAATACCAAAATGTACCGATGACAAATCTTAATTTTACCAATTTATTTTTACATGACGGTTGACATACCTCGTTTTTAGCCCATCTGCAGTGACTCCCTGGGGCATTGACAGAAAACAAATAATCTATTTAAAAAGCCTACACATTGAATTTAAAAAAAATTAAAGTTTATGTCTACCCCTCTTCATTTTACAATTATAATTTTGACTTCATAATTGTTCTGTTTTTTTAGATATGTAAGTATGAGTAAATAACGCAAAATGTTCTTCCTTTTTTTGTTCTATAATGTCATAAATGTAATAAAAACACGACATCGCTGTCATAAAAATGCAAAGTTAAGGTAAAAAATAATCCCAAATGTATTTTATATGTTTTATACTCAAAAGGCTGTGCAAGCTTCAGTAGATTCAAGATTCAACTCTCTTTACCGTCATTATGCAAGCTCGATGAAATTATGGCAATATTTCCTCACATAATAAATAATATAATCAAACCAACATAAATATGAATACAAAATGCAATATACTAATATGTGTATATATCAAAAGTATAACGTTTTTACCCATTATGCCCAGCAATACTGAACCTAAGAATATTGGAGGGTAATGGATACTTTATGGTTCTATATGGATGTTTTTGGTCCAAACCTGGCCTTTCAATACGGAAGGTTCCTGATCCCTGGGTTATGATTTACTTTTTCCAGTATCTTTGGAGATTAATTGATTTGACTTTTACTAATGTGCTATTTTAATTGCAATACTTTTGTATTTTTAATATTACTTGAAAGATCTGAACACTTCCACTTTGTTTAATAACAAGATACAAACTTTTTAAAAACCTTTTTTATTATTATTATTCCAATGTTCCAGTTTGTCTTTTCAAAATATTTCAGGGTACAGCTTTTGACTCTTTCTGTTGTCAGAAAGTTTAAATTGTGCACATCAAACTTCAACGTGCGGTAAGGTGTGACATGTTTTCTCCTAAAGTTAGGACAGGGACAAATCTCTTAAATGACAAACCTCGGTGCTCTCTGTTGACAGAAAACAGAACTCTCAGACATCATTGAGAAAATTAATTAATCCTCAGCTGTGTTGAGGCAAACGTTGGGAGAGAAACTACATATAATTTGGATGATATCCTCTCTCTCTCTTAGCATTGGTGCAGGTTACTAGAACAACCAATCCCTGTCTGCCATTACCTGAGTTGCCATGGTAACCCTCCCCCAAAAAGAATTTATTTCAGGAAGCAACCCATCGGCAACAACCTGTGACTCTCTCTCTGTCGCTCTCATTCTTTCCCTCCTCCTCCTCCGTCTCGTCATCGCGCTACCCTTTTTACTCCTTTCACACACTTCCTGCTCCTCTCCTCTCAAGCTGTGTGTCTACATATGGTGTCCTATACTTTCTTCCTCCGCCTCGCTCCCTTTCTGCATTTTATCTGACTGTCCCCTTCCTCCTCATTTGCTGTCATAGTCTGTCCATATTCAGCCACTGGGTTAGTTCATTTGTAGCTACCACCAGAGGAAATGGTGCATCAGGCTCCTTCACTAGGTTGTTATCTGTACTCATGGCTGGAGCTCCGTGTGTTTGAGGGAAAAGTACAGCGTCTGTACACGCGTGTTTTGCATGCATTCAGAAGTGCAACTGTGTGTGTGTGTGTGTGTGTGTGTAGGTGTGTGTGTGTGTGCGTGCGTGCATGGGTGCTCGCGTGTGTAACCGTTTGTGCCAATTATTTCATTACCGGCTGACAGATTTCTCTTTCCACTATTACCGCTCCCCTAGCCACAGGCACCAGCACAAACCCCAGCAGTCACAGTCACACAAACACACACACACACACACACAAGCTAGCACACAGCAACCAGTTAAAGTCCATCAATTAAGAAGGCAATTTGCTCAAGTGGTTCCACCTGGGCTAAAAGGCAGGTGGGTGGCTATGCTCTGTTTACCTATCAGACACTATTAGGGCCGGGATGTTGCTGGTTTTACTTCTGTCCTGCTTCCATGATGTCAGCTCTGCCTTTTTTTTTTTTGGTCTGCCTTTATGTCTTATAGGCTGTGTATGTTTGTGTGTGTGTGTGTGTGTATGACTGAACGGGAGATTATGTCAAGTGTTCGTGATAACTGGAATGCACTGTATCTGTCAATGAGTGGCAACCAAATGACAGATGATGCTAACATTTTGTGGATGCGGTGCGCGTGTGTGTGTGTATGCATGTTATGTGTCAGGTTATGAAGCCGCTGACATCTAGAAGTGGTAGCTGACGCCGCTCTGTCCACACACATCCCCCGTCTTTGACAAGATTTCATCAGCAATACCTCGAAGTGTGTGTGTGTGTGTGCTGTTATTTTTGTGAGTGCTTCATTGTGGACTGTGTGCGTGCGTGTGTGTGGCCTCTGCAGCAATATTTCATCCTTTCTGGAGTCCCCTAAGAACCTGCGGCACTCTGTGTGAGTGTGTGTGTTTGTGGCGGTGTATGCATATGTATTCATGGCTACCTCTGTGTCTTTGTGGGTGTGTGGGTGTGCATGTGTGTGCGTGCGCACATCTACACTCGCTCCAAGCATTTATTCACTATCATGGAGAACAGCACGTGTGTGTGTTCTGAATGTATGATGAAACTTCACACGCACAGAGGCACACACGCACCATGCCACACACTCACACAGTCTGTTTGATAAATTAGACTTGGAGCTACAGGAATTTGCTTTGCAATGAACTAAGGCAGCCACGAGATAGTCCATACAGTCTGTCAAGCTCCGGTGTATACTTGCAGCCCCTGCGTATGCATATGCTTGCGTTTGTATTTGTCACCCTACCTCTGCATGTTAACTTAACATGTGCCGATGCCTGTGGCCTCGACGTTTATCTGCAAGAAACGAAGAGACCGCGTGTTTACATACCGACCTCGCCATACAAAGCGCTCAGAGGCACAACAGAATGCACGCTCAGGAGGTAAACCGCACCGACAGGACCTACATGTCAATGCTTCCTCTCTCCGTTCATTTGATTTCAGGCAAGGGCATTCTGTTTCCTGCATCCCACAAGCCCCATTTCCTTTCTCATTGGATGTGGTATTATCCTTGGGCTTATGTGGCAGAGTACAAGATATAATTTATTGTCTGTTCAGCAAGGCAAATGTGCAAACCTGGCATATTTCATTTGCTGAACATATCATTATTAAAATATGATTCCCCCCCACCTCCTTTTTTTTGTTTCGCACTGTGTGGAGAAATGATATCTGGGGGAGATCTGATTCTTGGCCTCACTGTGAATTTCTTGCCACTAATATATATAAAACATCGGAGGATGGGCAACCTCTGTGTGAAGAGGGGAGACTGGCGAAGTCAGTGTTACGAAAGGGGAAAGCACAGTGGTAAAAGAGTCAGACACATCGATGGATATCAATGCATACCAAGTAGAAAAATGTGCATTACTTCTCAGATGATGAAACACCAGGTTTGGGAAAGCAGTGAACCTCCTTGCCCTGCTTAATACATACATACAATCTGAGTTCAGACAGCTACGAAGTCCAGGCTGCTTTAGCACCCATAGCAGCAAATACCCAGCATGCCTTGTAAATGACTGTGTACACAGCGTGTATACTATATATGCATTATTTTTACGTGAAGAATGTGCCTTTAAACATTCCCCAGAAGCAGCACTGTAAAGCAACAACACGCCATGGAAGAAAGCTTTCTGTATTCATGAGTTTGGTTTTAACAGTCCCTGCAGGTACAATAATGAAGTTCCTTTCTCCCATGTGGAATGGACCGTAATGATTGTGATGAAGCAGAATTGCTGGCTGGTTTCCTTTTTTTTTTTCTTTCTCCCCCCCTCGCTGCTGTTGTATTGACAGAGCTGTAAACATAAGCATAAAACTATATGTCGCAACGATGTAACTGTAAAAAAGAACTATTAACAGATGCAAAGAGCGAGGCCAAGCCTGGAAAAAGATGCAAAAACAGGCTTCAGTGGTTGTTTGAGTGCCCTATTTGAAGTCTATTCTCTGATATACAACACCTTTGCAAAAAGGTTCAAACATAAAAATGGAAAATGTGAATAAAAACAGAAACATTTTGAGAACTGTTATTAGATTTAGGTATTTATGTAGAAGGAACACATAAAAAGTTGAAATTGAGACATTTTACTGTGTTTTTTTAATAGAAGGGCAAAAGGCTAAAAAAGTTATGTAACGTTTAAAAATACCTGGTGCAACATGTCACAACAAGTTAGCTTAATTAGTAATACAATTAGGCAAATAAACAGCTTCCCAGAGGCTGAATCTTTCAGAGGATAGGGTTTTACAATGCTGTGAAAGACTGTGTGGGTCAGTTCCACAAACACTTCCTTTCTGGACCTTGCCTCTTTTCGGATGGCCTGAAATGAAGTAGAAATCTGTCCTGTGGTCGGAATAATCAAAATGTGAAATTCTGTTTGAAAATCATGCATGCTACATCCTCCAGCACAGAATCTGACTTTTTTACTGTATGATACATACAGGTTTTGGAATGCCACATGCTGCCATCCAGACGTCGTTTTGAGTGTTGGGCATGGTTTTACTGAGCTCAGTGGGACAACTTTGAAATACATCCTGCTTCACTAGTGTGGTAGATGTTGTTTATGTGCTAAAAATGGGTCAATTTTGCCTGTTACTAGGTGGTTGTTAGGCATGTATAATTCAGATTTTGTGAATATGAGATGTTGTTGTCATGAAATAAAATGACACAATGCTATTAGAAGGTTTTAAAGGTGCATAAGTGCTAAAAACAGGCTAAGTCTCTTGATAGGTAGCTGATTGCTCAACTCCTGATAGCGTAGGCGGAGCTTGTAGACAAAGTAACAAACACACAGGCAGAGAGAGATTTATTGTGTAATAGTAAGATATCCTAAATGAAACAGCGGAGGCTATGAACCACTAAACAAGAGTGGGGACATTGAAGTTTCTCAACTACAGAAATTGTTCTGATTTTCCAAATAAGAAAACCCAGAGAAGGTTGTTTTAAAAAGACATGTTGAGAAACTATGGTAAATGTGCACCCAAATGAAAAACAGATCTATTTGTTCAAAAACCAGCAACTTCCTAATTACATTATTTGATACAGTTTCTGTTTACTATTATCTAAATATGGTTTTAAATATTATATATTATATTTTAATTATATTTTTGTTTTATTGTATTATTATTATTGACATTTTACTACTTAAAAAATCAGGATTACAATTGAAAAAGCCCAAATTGTTTAATTTTTATCAGCTGAAGATAATTCTCTTTATAAGTTATAAGTTAGCTACACTGTGTAATGGAGTGGCAACAGGTTCCTTCTGCATTTAAAATGCTTCACAACTGGAACAACAAAGACAGTTCCAATGAGTAAACAAGCTAAAGCATGCAATGATTTGAATAATGTTATTCAAGCAACCTGCTGGATTACAGTTTGACACCGCAATGCTTGCCCGCTACATCAATTATGTCAATGATGATCACCGTACGAGCAGAAAACCTGATGACTTATCTTGCTTCGTTGCATGACTAACATCCATGTCAGCACCTTTTTCGCCGCATGCTTTAATGCCATTAGAAGATAAATGAGTGGCGCTGCTTGTTATGACCCGTAATGATATGGTTTGTCCTTTACAGTGAGCTAAACCCATTTTCTTCTACTGCGTAAGAACGGGAATAGGAATTGGAACCCCACAAGCAATCTATTCAAGGGTGCAACAAGCTAAGGGGATGTGACGTGCCAATGTTTTTTAGTGATTTTCATTATGTGTCATTCTATTCTAATTCATTTTCAATTGGACCATAAGAGCTGCTGCCGTAAGCAGTATAAAAAGCAAGAATGAACGAGGGAGGATCTTGTTTAGCTGCAAGACATCCTGAGAAAGAAAATAATGATCTTTATGAAATTGCTTTAGACACAATCTGACAGCCGAGACAAAGCAAGTGGCTGGCCCTGTTCGAATCGATAAAGCCTCCATTAGTTTTCTAAAGAGTAACATGCAATTTGTTTCGGTGGAGCAGCATAGCATCAGTAATATTCTGCCCCTTTGACACAAAAAGCTAATGCACTATAGCCTGCCTAATGTCAGATTAAACCTACATTTCTGTCAGATGGAAATGGAAAAACGGTTAGAACGCAGCGGATCCATAAAGCATGACCAAGTCTGTTATCGCAGACACCAAATTTGTGTCACAATGGCCTTGGGGGCCAAGCTTTCGTGAAGACAGAAAAAAACCCTAGTTTCACAATCCATTGACTGAATGACTGTGATCTCACGCACACAGAAGATCAAACTTCTTAAGCAGCTATCGATCGGCTAGATGAACAGAGGCACGGCGATTGATCCAACCTCGGGATGACCTCATCGCTACCTTTGACACAGCAGGAAGGCACAAATAGAAAAGGCAGAAGGGTAAGCACACTTCTCACCCATCATTTCCTAAAGAATGTGTGGATGTATCACTCTCAAGCACCCTGGTGGTCAGGGAATCAATAGTCTGGAGAGTTGGCCTATGAATAAAATGGACAGGCTCAGTTCCCCTAAATCAGCACTCTTTCAGCTCGCACAGTATATCCTGATGAATCCACTGACTCGGGTTAGATCATCCAAGGGGCGGGACCAGCTTCTCTTTGAGAGATGATCATGATGGACATGTTGCCAGTGTTGCAAGAACAGACCCACAGGAATCCGCCCTCCTCTAAGGAAAATGCTGATCTGAGAGGATTTCTCTCCCACCAGCTGACAAGTCGATAGACAAATGGCTCTGCTTGCCTCTAACCTCTCAAACTACTGGCCCTCCTTCTTCTTGTCCTACTCCTCAGTTTGGGTGTCTACTGCCAAACATTCCACCATTTACTTTCATTTTATGCGCGTGCAAATGCACCCATGATTAATTTATACAGCCGAGCTCTATCAGATCGAAGTGACCAGGAGACATTCTGGACGAGGTTTTAATCAAAGACGCAGCCACAGTTATTTAAACTGCTCAGCTCCTTTACGCTGTTTGCCACTCTTTACAGCCCAGAGGAGCACAACCTAACAATCTGTGCTCTGTGGCTTCCTGATCTGTGCCACAATTTAATATGTGTGGCACACTTTTTTTTAAATCACCATCATCTTTATTACACTAATGTGCTTGGAAGATGTCGCATTGCATGTCCTTACTGATCCAAGGTTTTACAGAATAGCTCAAATCTATGTCTTCAAGCTTGGTTTGGTAGGGCCTTGGGGAGTTTTACACGGCACTTCATGGGTGGAAGGGCACGAATGAAGTGTGTAAGGGTGATGTCTTTCTGACATCGCTATTTCCAAAGGCCGCTGAGTGTTTCCAGTAAAAAATAACGGAACCCTAGGAGGATCCCCACAGCCAGCTTTTTATTAGTAAAGCCAACGCCAATCGTCCCACAGCTCTGCCAAAAGGCAATCAATAGGACTTTTGGAAAACTGGGTGCAATAGTGCACACTTTTTACTGTCCCACAATCAATAAGAACTGTGAAGAACAGTGACATGAGCAAACACACAAACAGATGAAAAGTGGCCCTGGACACAAGGCACAAGGGGCTTGTTTGGGACCAGGCTTAGATTACCTTGAAAAAACCACCACAGGCTTCTGCTGCAACTGTGATTGACTCACAGAAGTGATTTAATTAACAAACCCCTTAACTAATGAATCAATTAAGCAATTGATTAATGCGTGCCACCCCTATGGATTACAGCTGATACTGACCATTAAAGATAAATTGTGTTCAATTTAGAGCAGTTTACAGCAGATTACATTCAGACAGACTTTTACCTACGTACCCCTTGGCTGTGAGGGATTTGAAATCACCGAGGATTTGCCAAGTAAAACACGGTGATTGTGACATTGCTTCTGTATGCTGAAGGAGTATTACTGCAGCATTAAATACATGCATATTATCTTTATCTCACTTGAGTCCTAAAGCTGTGCTGCAGGGCTAAGTTCCCTAAAATCCTTCCTTTCTGCAGATTAATAATAGATGCTTAAAAAAAGGAAGAAATACTTAATGAGTGCACCTCTGCTGCTGGATCTCAAAATCACATTCGAGTGGGAGCTCGTGCAGCAGTTCGCCCTGGCCTCCACTCTAATTAGACCATCGGCAGGTTTTAGATGCAGGTGATAGCTGGGAAAGCGGCTACGCCTCTTAAAGGCCGTGCCTAGCACGTATTGTGCATTCTGCTACAGTGGCACAAACAGAATTAATATTCAGATGGAGAAATGAGACACGGCATCCGCAGATGGCACGACGAAATTGAATACTTGTACTGAAATCTCTGCAGTGATAGGAGGAAACTGGAGGACAAAATAAAAATAGTACAAAAAGTGGAGGGAAAAATAATAACTGCCGATATAAACAGCAGTTGTGGAGCAGATCTTTAGTATGTTACATAACCATCTACTGTTTGACAACTCTGGCACATAAAACCGATCACGCTAGGATTTCTTTTAGTCATGCAATCAGTTTAATTTGAGCAAAAGAGCTCGATGTAAGAGACAGCGATGTCCTGTGTTTCAGGCAGTGATGTGAGTTTTGAGCACATAACCCCCGACTGCAGACTCCCGGTTTTTTCATATGTTTATTATTACACTATTACACCCTCTCTTTTTCATCTGGTGTCCTAAGTGACAGGGCTCCCCTTCCTTCATGGGCCACGTGCGTGCATGACACTGCGAGTTTGCCACCACTTGACCCGAATCTGCCTGAGGCTGCTCCGAGCTGAGCCTCCACAGCACAGGATGTCATTCTAATCCACATCTTTTTGTTTGGAAAAAAAAAAGAGGATACCCTGCACTGTGCTTTTTAGAGCACCTGCTGTAAATGATTTTGGTTGTCTGAAATTGAGTGCAGTGCATTCACACAGACACACACACACTGTATATCTGTCACTTTGGTCCATTATGGCTCACTCTGTGGTTTTACCTGAAGATCAATAACTGCAGTTGTTAGGCAGCCTGGTGGTCTGTCTGAGGGAGGTGGAGGACGGAGAGAGGCCACTGGGCTGTGCAGACATGAGGTTTTTGGGAGCGCTTCACCTACTCAGCTCCTCAGTGTCACAGAGACGTTTAATATTTCATCTTTTCAAGACGTATTAATTTTAAAAAAAATTAAATAAAAATAATTGGTTCATGTGGGTATGCTTGCAAACGAATGCGCATTTAAGATCATTCCAATCAGAGGTCTCAAACATAAGGTCCGGGGACCAGAATTGGCCAACCTGACGCACATCTTTGGAAAATGCGACAGAGGGCATCAATTTCTGAATTTCATAGCTTTCATAGTTTTTCCCTCCTGGTGAAGATCCACTGCCATTCATACTACACCAAGGCACTTAAGTGATAGATAAGCAATAACAGTTAAAATGCAGAAAAGTTCCTGTTGTTTTTCACTGTGTGCTGCAGATTTTTTGTTTTTACAATGCAGCCACAGAAAAAGCAAAAGGATAGGACATTTTTTGCCAATTAATGTGAAGTACTCTCTTATACCTGTAATAACCATACATTTTTCTGCAATTTTATAAATTCATGCTGACAAACTTCTTTCATTTAGCACTGCAGCATTTCTTTATCATGTAGAAAACCACACAATGAAAGCTACTGTTAAAACTGCATTTCTTCATATGTTTCTAATTAAATGGAATTAAATGATGTGTAATCAAACATCTTTCTCCTGACAGACGCTGGTTTGGCCAACTTGAAATCAGAGTGGGATGCATGCGTCCCACAATGCTTATAAGTTTTGGGAAAACAACCTTCTATATGGCGCCATCCATGACATAGTTACAACGATGAGAAAATGCAAACTAATCATTCAAGATTATTCAAATTTGTCTTTAAGGTTTTATTGACTCTTAAAGTGTCCTCATGAACACTTGAGAGAATTTTCAATAAAGCCACTAAGCTGCATTCTGGTACACCTTCACAATGTTACTCCAATATTGAGAGCGAACAGGCCACTGGTGTTTTAAAGATGCTGCTCTTTTTAGCTTTAAAAGCACACCAAAGATATAACCGTAGCATATTATGCAGGCCATTTTATTACAGTGACTAACGCGTTATTTCCAGAACAAAACCTTTCACGTGCCTCGATGGTCCCGGACTCGCCGGGGGATTTCTGCACCAGGAGCTGTTCTGCAAACCTGTCGGACCCTCTATTGCCATGTGACAAATATCTCAGCCAATAAAGAGCGAAACGGGATTCGCTTCATTGTGTGAATTATTGAAGTGGACAGTGTGAGAAATTTATGGCCCAAAATTCATCCACATTCCGAGCGCATAATACGTTTCCAATCCCAAACCCAAGCCTCTCTGCGAGCCGAGATCCTGTGCCACATTATGCAAGAGGGCTGACGCAACGGGGTGTACAACCCCCCAACCTCAAATGCATATTTCTGCTCATAGTGTGTTCAGCTTCCTAACAAGCTGACACAGAGCTGACGTATTCTTTCTCCATGAGCCCAAATCACCATCTTCAATCTGTAGTTGGCAAGCTCACAATCACTGATATGAAAATAACTCTCTTGTTGACAGGCTACCTTAAATAATATACCACCTGCATGCACATCTGTACCGCCAGCTTCAGCGTCCTCACGCACTGAAGCACAGAGGAGGCGATCAATCCGGCACATGATAGAGAGGAGACTAAAAATACTTCTCCACCCCCCCACCCTGCTTTCTTTTGTTCTAATTCACACTAAAAGATGGTAGTGTTGGACAACCCCAATGTTCTTAATGAAAGAATATGCAGGCTGAGACTAAACGGCCTCTGTTCTTTTTTAGGTCCCTTGTGCATGCCTTTCATTATCCTCATTCCCAAAAGACTGTCGCTAATGCACTCCTTTGAATTCATTTTATCAGTTCGTATTATTAGGCCTCAGAGCAGGGTTTGACCTTGGCCATTCTTGTAGCCTAAAGTGAGCATATTCTCACCACTTCTCTCCCTCCGTCTCTTTGTGCCACATTTCAATAAAGCCCAAACCGAAATTAAATGTGGCCTCTTGCCAGAGAGTGACCAGCAGACTCCCCCCCCCAAAACTTAAAAGCTATTCTGTGTCAAGTTAGAAAGCACAGAAAAACACGGGCTTAAGGGAACAACACCTCAGCGTAAAAAGCACAACATGATACCGGCAAACAACTCGGCAGTGAAGGTCAAAAATATTGTCTTGCCAGTCAACAAGCTCAACAATGCTGATGGCCCGAATCTAATAAGATCCCATCGCATCAACACGGCCGCAAGCAGCACTTTTTTGTACTGTTAGGTGGCCACACAATCCTCTTTTTGACCTCTCTGTAAGGCCAGTGTGCCACAGTAAATTAAAACTACAAAGGGTGGCTTTGGGAAATGTGCCAGTACAGAATCCTCAACTCCCCTTGCTTCAAATTTTTTGGCTGACAGACCTATTTCTCACCCCTCGCTCCCTTTACTTCACTATGGCTGGACATACTCCTACCCAGAAGCAGTCATGGACTCACCACGGTGAGGGAAGTGCTTGCTACTGCTTGACCCGAATATCTGCCCAGGGCTGGAGGCAGCGAGGGCATGGCGAGCCATTCCAAGCCTTCGCTTTTCAAAAATCACCACAAAGGAAAACTCGTGACCGTTTCTAAGTGCCAAACAGACCCTGCTCGCCCCGGGGTATACATGTGTAAAGGTAGTATTAAGAGCTGTTTTACGTGCCAGCTTTATGCAGTGCAGTAATTCCCCCAGCTTACACCATTTGACTTTCATAAGGAGTTTGAGCAGTAAGTGTGCTCAACCTCTGCATGAAAGTCTCCCCGCAGACAGATGTGATTTGTGTATATCGCGGTGTACTGTAGGTGGAATTAATGACCGGTTACACGGAACAATCTCCCACACTGAGACATCGGCTAAGTTGTGATTCATTAAAGCATTAACAGCTGAATGTCAGCAAATGGAACTCAATTAATTAGCACCCCCCCCCTCCCCAAAAAAAACCCAGCTGCACCAACTTCCCACAATGCAGCCATATCTGCAGGCTGTGCATCCAGACAGCATGTCAGCAATGACAGACACACAGCAGCCAGAGCAACAGAGAAGCTGAGAGTTGTGTGACCGAGGGTCTGCATTGGAATTGTACCCGACTTTCGACTCCAAGAAAGGAGGTCTGAAAACACAATATAAAGGCGAATGGAACGACATTAGAACCGCTTGACCTCAATGTTACCCTAAAGCTAGACTCTAGTGCCATCTATTGAAAACGCTTAAAACAAATCAGTATCTCCATACAGTCAACTGCTTTTGGTGGTACTTTTTTTCACCCTCTCTTCCTTGAGCACAATTCTTCCTTCTCCTCTGGCATTCAATACTGGTTAATCGAACATATTCGGGTTGATTACTTGTTGATGAGCAGAGATGCAGAAATGCAGGTGGGATAGGAATCACAGCAGCGCTTGTGCGCCTCATGCTAATGAATTTGCTTTTGTGCAAACTGGATTGGATTCTTCTTTCGTTTTTTCTGTATCGGAGCCACTTAAGAAAATTGGATATTTGATCATGTTTGAATATGTATATATACATATTTGTATTATTATTATTTTATTTTTATTATTTTTTTATTTTTTTGCGGAAAACTTCACATAAACTACACGGCAGAGGATAGCTCGGTAACAGATCAGATTGAGGGGGTAAATCGGTGGAGTTCGGTGTGATTACCTTCTTTGAGCAGGCGGGAGTGGATAAGGAGAATGAGAAAGCAGCAGATCGCCGCTCCGGTCAGTGCCCACGCAACTCTGAGCAGCTGCATCCTGGCGTGGGAAGGTTTTGTGGCGGACCGAGACAGCCGTGCAAGCGGGAGAGAGAGATAGACGCAAACTCCACCTCAGCTCACAGACACGCACTGACTCATATTCTGTTGGCCATGGAATGCAGCTTTCGTGCAAATAAAAAAATAAAAAAAATAAAAATAATGAAAAAAAATCCCCACTTGATAGTCCGCTTTAGATGTGACACAGAAGGAAGGAGGATGGGATTCCGCAAAAATAAGCGCGCTCGCTTCGTCGCCGGTGCGTCAGAGTGATTTCCAAACAGAGGGGTGATTAACCCCAAATCACAGCCTGAGCGGCTGGCATCTTTCCTCACACCACTTCTTCTGCTTCTTTTGCTCCTTCAGGGGTCTCTCGCCGGCTTCACGGGAGTGTCGGTCACGACGGGTACGGGAGAGCGGGCTGCACCCCTCGGTGTGTCTCCGTCTATGAGTGCGCACGGCGGTCCACGGCGATGCGGCGCGCAGATGATGATCACCGCTCTCCGCTGCATGTTACGCACATCTCTCCCACTGCCTGAGAGACAGAGGCGAACACTGCCAACCAAGTCGCTTCACAGCCTCTCTCTCTGTCTCTCTCTCGTTTTCCCTCTCTCTCTCTCTCTCTCTCTCTCTCTCTCTCCCTCTCTCTCTCTCTGTCGCGCTGTCTCTTTCTCTCTTTCTCCCACTTTTTCGCCACATCGCTCGGCCGATCCGTCACTTTCTCTCTACCCCCCGCCCCCACTCTACCTCTCAATCCCCGACCCCCTATTCCTCCAGTCCAGTGCAACTCTTGGCATTTTACGCACGAGAACGATACAGTTTTATAAACTATGCATCTCCAAGATATTCCCCGTTCTGAAAACACCCCCATTCAAAATCTAAGATTAAGAGGCGCTGTGGTCAGCAATTCCCCGACCCCCCCCTGCCTTCTCTGCTCAGGTTCTTCCCATCAACCTTCCCATGCATCCTCCCATCAATCATGTAGCAGATTAATAAGAAACAGTTGCGGCCAGGCATGTGGGAACATCTTACTTTCTGTCCCTCATACGTGATTCACTGTCCCCCCCCCCTCCCCCCTCCCCTCTGCTTAGCTCCAGGTTACGTCACAACTCTCCAAATAATCTCCTCGGGGTACAAAGCAGGAGACATGGTAGTGCTCTAAGAAAAAAAAGACGCTAGCCTCCACGAATAAATAAATAAATAATAGTGATCCGAGGATATTTTCTGGCTAATGAAGAAATTTAAAAGTGCTGATTTTAGTTTTGGAGCCTGTACAAATCTTTTTCTTCTTCTTCTTCTTCTTTTTTTCAGGAAATTGTGCGTACCTCCATATTAGTCGAACCTTTTAGATATTGGAACAGGCAACAGGTTTGGCTAGTTGGCTCAGCCTCGTGTTTTTTTTTATTAATCATTCACCGCCCCCCACATACCCAACAGCAAACCTATGACAGGTGCAGCCTAAATTTCCTCTGATTAAAACAATCTAAACAGCTGATACTGTTGCAATTTCTTAACAAAAAATACATTTAGTGCTCTTTTCATCATTCGAGCTTTGAATGGGTATCATGATCACGGGAATGAAAGCAATCCAGCTGGAGGAGGACCAAGGCTGAATGGCCACACAATGGCACGTGTAATCCTTTACCCTAACCCCCTCTGCACGGCACAAAAAGCACTGCCATTGTTTCAGTTCGTGTGTTGTCGCATTCTGCTCGGCCGATGTGGGACTTGCCGAGTGATGTGAAATGTGAAATAAATATTCATTCATTTATTTATCCACTGAAGTTTAGTCTGCCATTTGGGAGAGAGCGTGGCCAGTCTGCACACAATAACCCATATGGCCGCTCAAGTGATCACAGCATCTGAAAGCAGCGTCTCCTCCTTGGGGTGATTGTACGTTCCGTTCCCTGCATCTGTGTATTTATAATTGAATCACAATGATACGGCGGGAGAAGTGACAGTGCCACTCAAACCAGAAAACCGTTATTCCAGTGTCAATAAGGTTGGGCCCTGCAGTTACTGCTACTAATTAGCTGATAACAGTCTTCGTTGGCTGAAATGTGTGCCAGACTCTCTGTGTGTGTCTTACCACACGCGTGTTTTTCTTTCCCTACACCTCCCAGCCTCGTCAACTGAAGCCGTGATCCATCCATCTACTCCATGGAAAGCAATTAACAGAGACTTGACCTCGACATGGATTTGGGCTGAGGAGGCCGAATGTGTGCCCATGACTGTGTGGGTGTACAAAGCCGCCATTGTCATCGGCGGACTCTACAAGTCTATACTTCCTGGAAAGAGCAAAAGTGGCTAAATCTAACTGTGTGTAAAGTTTGACAGCTGGATGTTCCGAGACAGAGTGATGGTTTGATCTGTCAGAGGAAACCAATTACAGCTGTTCACGAGGTTGCCATCTTTATGCAACCCTGAGATCTCGCCTCACACGTTTGAACCACACGCACCAACATCCACCATATGTACAGCGCTAAGAACAGCTTCTTTTTTTCTTTTCTTTTTTTTCACTACCAGTTTAAGGTGGCACCAGCAATTTGCGTAACTGTGAGTAAATATTTAGAACTTGAAAAGAATTCAGCTGCGCAGCTTTCACATCAACCAACAATTAGGCTTTTGTGTTATTTATAAAGTAGAAATGTGCTTCTCCATAAACTCTGGAGCGAGCAGCCGAGGCTTGAGCTCACTCACTCATCACGGAACAGCATCTGCAGGCAGTGCATCCATTTGTACAGTGCGTACAGTAACTCAAATAAAACAGCGACAATGTTGATGGAGTTCTGCTTCCTTCACATGTCTATCCCTTTTTCAATTTTTTCTGTCGAGTTTTCTAAAACCCCAAGAGTTACAGGAGTTTATGAATATATAAAGCAGTTCAAGTAAGTTTTCACATGTACAATTATATTTAGGCTACTCATGGTTAATGTTGTATTATGTGAGATATCTTCGTCTAGTCAGAGATGCTGTTTTCATTAGCGCGCAGAAGCTGTGCTGGATCCTAGGTAAAGCTCTACTTTCCACGTTTTAAAAATCCTATGGCACATGGACATCGATGCCAGCAGTGATTGTGTTCATTTTCCAAACATCGCTGCAGCATATCTGCCAGAAACCAACCTGGATTAAGATCTGCTAAAACACCTGACGCCCGTGGTGAGGGAGGGCATATTTTAAACATTGTGCAAGGATATGGCAAGATTTTTTTTAGGCTTAAAAAAAAAGAAAAGAAATATGCATATGATCTCTTACACAGATGTCATTGTCATTCATACTGCACCTTTTATCTCCAGGACTTATTGTAAACAATAGTGTTAGCGGAGGAGAGAGATATTTAAGTCAAAGGCTAATGTTTTGTTGACCCGTCCATCTACCCCAGAGGAAACAGCTACTGCAAAACTGATATTTTATTTCCTCTAATCAAAATGTCTACTGCAGATTACCCTAAACGTTTCTTTTATTGGACATCATCAGAAATGTTTCTTAAAAAATTTATGAATCTCCTCCTCAACCCGTAAACTTAAACTTTGTATGTAAATTGGTGGAGTTCTGCTTTAAATTGGATTTCTGTATTGTTTTTCCTTTTTCTTCTGGCCTAGAAAACGTTGCACATTTAAAAAAGCAAAATTACCATAAAGCTTTGTAATAAAACACACTAAACCAATATGAGCAAATATAGTATATTCTCTCTGTCTCCAACAGAAAAGCATTCAAAGGCACAAGCTAATTTATAGTATACATGATTATTACTTACTAATGAGCTTACTGCCAGGGGTTTCACACTATGCTTAGCAGTTCTCCTATAATTAAAAAAATATACTTAATACACTCACATATAGACATTTATACACAGACAGCATATAAACTGTAAGGATCACTATCTTGTGTAACAGTTTCATCTCTGAACTTTAATTTTGTCACCCAGCACACAGGGTCTCATTTTTTTTGCGCTACTTCCTTAGGGATCAACTGTTCTGTCTAGACACTATTATAAATCCCTGTTAGGCAGTTTCTTGCATTATATGCAACTTCTTTTCTATATTACAAAGAGATAGCAAAAATATTTTGAGATAAGTTTTGGAATACTGAAATCTCCTTTTTTTTGTAAATTATTAAACAATTTCCTTCCTCTCTATCCTCACATCACCCACCTACACTGCTGCCACGTCTCCTCTCTCACTTTCTCCTTCTCTATATTGCCACCTCCTCACTGCTATGCTTTTCCTTGCCAAGAGCCAGGAGAGGCGTTACTTGCTTTGTCCTCTGTACAGGTCAATGGCTGTATGCCAAACAGAGCCCATGCCAATAAAAGCCATGAGTAATGGGCTAAAACTTCTACATTCGCTGTGTTTCCCATTATTTCCCATGGCCAATAAATCTGAAGAAGGGCTTAATCAGAGGGAAAAGCTGGAACATACGGCCCATGCCCAGTAGGGTGTTCAACACAAGGATTCTTACAGTTTAATCAGAGATAAAAGTTGAGGTGGCAGCCACCAATAAGGCTTTGCTTGTGACCCACTTTGTCTTCTGACAGGTGGAGCCATTATTGTTTCGGGAGATGAACACACTGCTGCTGTCATGCAACAAAGCTGCCTCTGGGCCTCTGAGATCAGGTCGAGTCTTAATAGAGTCCCCGAAGAACCTAATAGACAGGTAATTGAATAAATGTTGCAAAATTCATGAATTGCTCAGTGAAAAACCAAAGTTTCAAGGCAGAATAGGGCAGTCTAATATGTCTGTCAGCATTTTAAACAGCATGCCAACCAAAAGTGACAGAGCCAAAAAAGATTCTTGCTGAAAAGAGGATATCTTTCTACACAGTCACTAGGATGGTTATCATTATTATTCACAATTACATAGCTATGCTGTAACACCTTATTCATAGCATGGCACATCAATCCCACTTGCACACTTACACTACAAAGGAACATAATTTGTTAGCTGTGGTTAACAGGGTAACACTGTAGATATACAGTATGAAAAGCCTTCATTTTAAAAAGCTGGCACAAACCATTCCTCCAACTCTGGAGAGACCTGAACAAAAGCTTTCTAGCTTGGATACAGGAAGGGAAAATACACTATCGGCAAACAAAATGCTAGCTTTTCAGACTAGCTTCTTAGGTGTTTTGCTTTAACTGTTGGGTTTGCTTGTATTCTGCAAAACCTATCCATCTATCTATCGATGAAAATTCTGCTCTTGGCCAACATATTAAACCATAAAAACTGCACTTCATGGATCACTAAGTGTGTGACAATGTGCGATTGATTGATTGATTGATTGATTGATTGATTGATTGATTGATTGATTGATTGATTGATTGATTGATTGGAACACATTTCTCCATGGACATGAGTGTGAATGGATGAACGAGGCTTGAAGTGTAAAAAAGTTGGAGTGGTCATCAAGACTAGAAAAGCACCATATAAATTCCTGCTCGAGATGGACTGGAGGGCTCCTCACATGTTTTGGAATCAGACACAGCTTTTCCAAAGAAATAAAAATCACCCTATAATGAAAAAGCACTTTTAAGATTTTGTTCAAATAAAAACAGAAAAGCCGCTACGTGTTTCACATAGCTTACTGTCAGTCACACTGACACTTGGGGAAAGAATCCAACCATCTATCAAGAAGTTACCTGTGAAAAGACCCCACCTTAGATATCTGTCCTGTTTTTGTCTTAATATTTGTGAAGCATTCGTTAGGGAGATGTCAATTAATTTTCCACACCATGAAGTTTGTGTGTTTTTAGTAAATATGTCTAATTTCACTCATTATGCAACTCATGAGGATATCCAACGGTAGAAACATCTGAGGTATAAAAAAAATACTTTAATTACTTTTCCTTTTCTAATTCACTTCTGTTCTTGGAGAACATGATATCCTTGCTGAGCCTAATAAAAAAAAACTCTTTTAGTGGTTTACAGAGCATGCACATTTTTTTTGAGCGTTCTGTCAAGGTTTTCTGCCTACTTTCCATTGCAGTCAATAATTGAGTAACCTGACAGGAGTATTTTATTCAGCTGCACATTTTTTAGTCATTGCATGTATTTCTTCTCTTAGAATTTCATCTCTTTAGGAGCTTTTATGAAGACAGTATGCAAGGAAAATGAGCCACGTTCGACCCACATAGAAATCATTATATGTTGTAATGTGATACACGAAATGGCATATTGATGGTTTAATCTAAACATCTTAAACGTTTAACATGATTTTAATTAGAAACGATGTCACCCACACAACTAAGTTTTAACAGTATTCATGATTAAAACTCAAGCACAACATATTTAATTAAGTTGTGTTACCGGAAGCCTGACATAGTGATGGACTCATTCTCTTGAGGCCTCTACTAAGCTTCTTACATTTCCTGTAATGAGATGAGAAAAACAGGCAACGAAAAGGTATCACTATTGTCACCTCCTCCCAGTTGTTCCCGGTCAGATCCAGGTGTAATTCTGGTTCATCCAGCTGTGTGTGTCAGACACTAAAACACATGAAAGCCTGTTTTTCCAATAGTAAAATTTTCATAGTTATTACCACAGTAAGGGTGTTAAATAGATACATGAGTTGATTCAATTCAATGTTTTTTATAGCCCCAAATCACAACAACAGTCGCCTCACAGCGCTTTAAGTTATAAGGTAAAGACCCTACAATAATACAGAGAAAACCACAAAAATCAAACAAACGAGTGTGAGCAAGCACTTGGTGACAGTGGGAAGGAAAAACTCCTTTTAACAAGAAGAGACCTACAGCAGAAGCAGGCACACGGAGGGGCAGCCATAAATTAAAACTGAAGTCGATTCAGTCCAGTAAACCGAACTCCAGTTATAAAATGGCACTTTCTTGAACACTCTAGAAGAACAGGTAAATGATGCTTAATATTTGGGGTAATATAGTAATATTTATGTTGTGTATAAACTCCTGCAAGTGCTAATGGTGCTTTCTTTTAGCTTACAATGTTTCCTTAACGCAATTATGTAACATTGTGTTCAATAAACTGAATGACAGCGCAGACTGAAGCGCTCTAACAACAGCAACAACAAAACCATCTTTGGTTTACAGTTTAGTTACTGCCCAGTTATCTTGAAATTAAATGGCAAATGAAAGCAACAGCTTTGATAATTAAATATTTAACACAAAAGTATCAACAGCACCAAACACAAGTGTATCTAGCAAGTGTTTTAATTGTCCACAGGGAGAGTTGTTGGTAATGATACCCAGGAGACAGATTAAAAACCAAATGTGCCTGTGTCACCATTAACGGTTATTAGGATCAGGTATTCCACCTGTTTTGTTTTGGATCTATTTTAGAAGGGTTTCCATTGTGCACAAACAATGTAGGTAACCTGGTCTTACACAAATAACAGACACATAAAAAAGACAAATAAAATCAGGATAAACATGAGTGACAACTCCGTGACTTCTGTTTCTACTACAGTACTTGCTTTTTTTTAATGGATGTGTAAAGATCATTGGGATTGCCTTTAAAAATTGAAATCTTCATAAAACTAAGCTCTATTTCCACTGAATAATTAGTAGTTAGGAAACTGTAGCAAGTCTTAGTGGTCATCACCTTTGTCAAATTTAAAAGTAGTCCCATGCAAAGCAGCACGTCTGCAGTTTGAGGTTGTTGGCAAGGTTTTCTTTTGGTTTTGTTCTGGTTGTCTTCCAAATTATGGAGCTTATAAGTGATTAAAACTGAAATTCTAAGTGAAAGTTTGGAAAGCATTGGGTAAGCTAATGTCAACATACACAACACGGAGACCCACTGCATGACGAGCAAGTTCAGCTCCACCAGAAAGCCCACATGATAAAGAACATTTTGTTTTCTTTCTGCAGACTTAACAGATATTTCAAAGCAATCTATTTTTAATTATTAGTGACCAGTAAGTTTCTAAAACACATCTGTCATCATATTAGTAATTAAAAAAAACAGTTTAAGCTGCATAGTCTCGTTTCTTTTAATCAAATTCACACATGAAAGCTTGAACATGTTTGGAAATCAGACTCTTAAACAGCACAGCACAAGTGGCACTACACAACATACAGCAGTTTCCAATATATAAATTAAATTGACAGCATTATTAACTGTCTTAATCTGTTTCAGTTTTTAGCCAAAAAAGTGCCATCACTGCTAAACTGTTGTAATTACCGAGTCCAGGAACGGCAGCTCACATCAGTGTCAACACAAATATCTCTCTGGGGCGGACTTCAGTTCCCTTTCAACATGAGCACTTTCGGAGGATAGCTGACTTCATCATTTAAATATTGATCAACTTTTGTAATGAGGATGTCATATTCAATCTGTTACCGTGTAATTAAAAATCAATATTCTATCAACTTTAAATGAACCGCTCTTTCTGTGTTATTCTCGATTGACTGAAAGAAAGTTAATTGACTTGAGTCTCAATTTTCACATCAATCTTCCACGTGGCGAACATCGTCGCTGGTTTTAAATGTGGTCAAAATATCCTGTTGGTGCATTTCGGAACACATCACTGAGTCTCTGGCGGGGAGGCAGAGAATAATGGATGAGCTCTCAGCATACAACAGCCCATTCACCTTATCCTTAGGCAAAATTAAAATCCTCCTGCAATATGTGACTTATTCTGTATACATATCAGTCCAGTAAATTTGTAGTAACTACACTGATTTTGCATTGTAAAATTACGTCAAATCTGTTTTTTATGTGTTTTGGATCATTACTGGATTCTTATATAGTATTTCAATGCGTCTAAAGTACATTGTGAATAAATGATGCACAGCTGGCTGCTACAGGATGAAAAGCAATACAACGGAAATTGAAAAGCAGCAATAGCATTAAAGCAGGGGAGGCTGTGGCCTCTCTGGCCAGGACAAAATTCAATTGTGAAAATAGAGTAGATAATGATAATATTTGGTAGCAGCATTGTCTGGCACGAGTGAAAAAAAAGAAAGAAAGAAAAACAAAGAGCTCCGCTCACTAGATTGCTGTAACCTTGAATATCACCCTGGGAGGCCTGAATTCATCTGTGAGTTAAAAAAAAAGAAAGGCATTTGAAAAGAAATGTGATTATTAGATGATGGCACGCAGAGAGAAAGAAACTGAAAAGAGAGGGAGCCAGAATGGAGCAAGATGTCCACAGAAAAGAGGGGGAAAAAGGGTCAGACATTAAAAAAAAAAAAAAAGTCTACCGGGGCACGAGGAAGAGAGCGAGTAAAGCATATGGAGTGACATGAAGGGTGAGATGATTCACAGTTTTGCAGCGACACTTCAGTAGAAAGCCAGACACTAACACAGTCTGCCTGTCACCACAGGCTGCTGATGGACACACAATATTGGATTCATACACCGGCTCTTCACTCAGATGCAGTTCCTCACTGTAGACACCTAGCCTTCAATTAAACAGTCAAGAGACCTGTTCAGAGGTCTTGTCACAGAAACGAATATGCTTGTCTGTGGTTTCAGAACAGCAAAAGGTACATAAAAAGATTTAGCATCTGAAATACTAAACTTAATCTCCACAAAATGAATAGCTAATGCATTCTTGCTCGAGTAGAGCCCGACCAATACCTCGACAGGGCAATATATGAGCCGATAATGGCTGTTTGTTGATATATCTGTATTTACATTTATAAAGGCTGATAACTCGAAATGTAAAAAATAAAGAACGCATGGAAGAAACACCCTTCAGCCAAGTTACGAGTGTTGATGTTGCATATTTGAGTCCACCAGAGAGCACTGTGCAACTGCCCTGTTGGCAAAATATGTGCTTGGAGCACCACAAGCATTGTCATACTGCATTGTCTTGGTAAGGCTTCAATATATAAAAAGAAAAAGGAAATTTGTTACTTATACTTAAAAAAACATATCAGTTGGGATCTATACTCAATTGTAACTAAAAAGGCTATGAAAATACCCCCAGAGGTTTTGTGACGATCCCCAAACTCCCCCCATTTACTTATAAAAGACTCACTCTCTTTCTTAACCCAATCACATTATCAGTGACATGTTACCAACAACATCCTTGACCTGTTTCCAATTGAGTTGTAAGATGTGAGCCTGTATTTTTCAATTCTAAAAATCTTGGTTGAATTACAGTATTTTTGTGAAGCATGCATTAGAAATGATCAGAATAACCAAGCCTATACAGAAGTTGTTCTAGGCAACGCAAGACGTTGAAAGAAGCTGGTATGGTCCTTCAAAAAGAGGCCTTAGACTGGCAGACAAATATTTTGAATACTTCATTGGCAGGATAGTTTAGAAGACTGTAACAGAAAGGAAAAAAGACTGACAGCATATAGTGAGAAAAAAGGGAAATACAAAGGCAACAAGACAGAAAGCTATGAGAGAAAGGAGGCAGAAACATGTTGACAGACACAAAGAAACAAAAGCAGATAAAGTAAGCGAAAATGAGGAAGATGACAAACACTGTAAAGACAGAGCCCGTCCTCTGGCCTCTTCAGGGCTCAAACTCCCTCTGACAGCTTTAAAAAGACAGGGGATCAACACTGATTCCAACCGGGCTTTGTCTCTTTACCCCATGAAAATATGGCCTGGAATCCCATTATCCCCGGCTATAGAGATGTAAGAGCTCCATCTTCATCTCTTATTCCACAGCGCAGAGGGTATGGCACCACCTGCATTGTATATTGAAGCTGTAGCCTTAAAAAATGCTCTCACCCATTCTCGTAGACTCAAGAGGCTTTTTAGTTGAAGGGCAAATAGAAGCAGAGCAGAGGATGGATGACACACATTTTGAGCCACAGCCATATTCACAGTGTTCCGTAACTTTGGCATACCAGTGAACACCGTAAACTCAATTTTCACGGGAGTAACGTACAAGAGTTGAGCGCTCACACACACGCGCATATTTAGTCCCACGTGTTTTATGTCGCTTTTACACACAAACACAGAGATCACTTTGAGAATTGAGCCGGTGACAGGAGCTAGATTTGATTTTATCCCCTCTCTGCCTTCTCGGCTCTCCTTAGGGTTGTCGCACAAACAATCTCCCAGCAGCAGAAGTAGATATGAGATTAGTTTTGTGGGGTGTTGGCAAGTGCCACATGTTGGCTCTGCAACCTGTGTCTCTCTCTCTCTCTCTCTCTCATACTTGTGTGTGTGTTTGTTGTGTGCGTATGTGTGTGAGGGAAAGTGTGAAGGGAAGAAAGGAGTGAGTGATCACACATACACACACATGAATTTATAGATCAGTGATCCCGCCCAGATGTACAGCATCGCACAAGGTTGCATCCAGTCGTGAGTCAAAGGCAGCTTCTAACATATTCATCAGCACATCTCTCCTACACAGACCCACATATACATACAGCATTTATGGACGCGCACACACATACACACACGCTCACTGATAATCATCTTCCTGTGTCGCTGCCAAGGGCACGGATGTCTGTTCTTGCTTTCATTGCAGGGACTGATCCATGAAGGAGTCAAGGTGGAGTCAAATGTTTCCTTTGATATGGCACACACACACAAACACACACACACCTATCGGTGCATGAAGGTGCTAGTTTTACATGAACAACGGGGAGTGGTGAGAGCGTCATACTGTTGGCGTGGCTAAGATCTGCTGGGTGATTAAAAAAAGAAGAGGGTTGTTAATTGAACATGTACAAGTGGTGAACAGAGAGAGAGAAAGAGACTGATTAACCAAAAAAGAGAGGACGGCAGACTGCTTAGGAAGAGAAGGAGAGGAAAGGCAGCGTATGTCATGGAAGCTTACTCATGAAGAGCGCTATCAAGCAAAGCCTCGACTCTGATCACTCATGTGTTTGCATCTAAAGTAGGCCCAAAATGCTTAGAGGCAAATGGCAATGTTTCACAGCAGCACTGGGCATTTACATATTTATCCACCAACAATATTCTGCCCACAAATGCACATTTTTTTTCTTTTCTTTCTTTTTATTTATTTTTTTTTTTACCCACGTTTGCTTTATTTATTGATTGATTTAAGCTTGGTAAGCATTTAAAAAAATGTATAAAATGAGCTGAGACCTGAATTTCTCTCCATCTGGAGGGAATTTACATTCCAACCACCTCACACCCTACACATAACTCCTTCCTGTATCTCAGCAAATCCTGCACACTCACAGAAACACTATGGGATGCTCCAAACTAAAATAAATAAATTAAAAAAAAATCAGTCCACATGCACACAAATAAGCCTGCACACCTTAAAATCCCCAACACATCGATCTTACACACACACACATTCAGTCAGTGGACTGCTTGGCTGGTGCTGGGCAGTGTTGGGAGAAGGAGGTGGAAAAGGAGGAGGAGGCTCCATCTGTGCAGGAAAGTTGGGTGCCTGGCAGCCTCCTCTGGCCGCTCAGCCATCCATCCGTCCCATCCATCCCTCCTTGCCTCAACCCGACCGCTAACCCCCCTACCCCCACCCCCCACATTTGCTCCTACTCTCCTCCCCCCCTCTATCTTCTCCCCTGAACCACAAACATTTCCATCCTGCTTCCTTTCATGTGAAGAGCGGAAGTGTGGCTGGCATCCACTGCTGTTGTTTGATACAGTGGCCGCATGATGTCTGACTGCCTGCTTGGCTGCCACACACACACACACACACACACACACACACACACACACGGGCAGCTTGCACTGGCTTCATGTGCTACCGTGGAACAAGCAGAAAGCTTCTTTTGTGGACAGGAAGACACTGACTGGTCTAATGTCAAACACTAAAAATCAGTGTTTGTCAAAAAGGGTTTGGCAAGTATGTAACCCAGCCATTCAAAGTTACAGAAAACAACCACGCAGTCCATACTGTACATGAATACACAGCAACTGACATCTAGAAACCAGTTTATTTTCCAAAACATGAATCATAATGAATCCTGATTGATGCAGGGATCTACTGACTTTTGGTCTGGCATGAAATATTCACATATCACATAAAATAATAACAAATGTAGAGCTGCTAGACAGTTTCAGAAGGGCTTCAAGCCCTACTTTGTTAGGCTAATAAGAAAAATGTAGCATGTTAACAGTGTCTGTGTTGCACTGTGTATTGCTTACAAAATATGCACACAAACTGTGATATTTGCCATATGTTAATTACCACATGTAAAACATTTTTAACATCTTGTCTTGAATGTTAAAAAAGTATCAGCCTTTATTAAGTGTATAAGTGGCAAGTTTCTATGAAAAAAGGCAATCTACGTTTCCAATTAATGGACTATAGAAATAGTATCATGACATAAATAAGAAAAAAACAAACATATTCTGAGACTGACAGATCGCAGCATCGGGTATCTGTGACAACAGTAAGAGCTATGAGGTCTGATCTGTTCGGTTCTCAGCTGTGAATATCTAACGGTGGTCAGTTCAGTCGACAGTGATATAAAGTGCCATCAACGGAGCCTCCCCTGTCAGCTTGTCAGGCTCTCTTTCTTTGTTAGATCTAACGTTTGTTGCAAAATTTTCATCGCTCTTATAGTGATGTAAGGAGCTGTTGATTTACCTGACCCTTGTCTGCTCTGGCCTGTGTGCAAGTGAGTAGATGCTGACCTTGTGAAACAGCGAGCAGAGGAGGAGAGGACAGACAGTAGTGTGACTGTAAGTGACTTGTAGTATTGTCGAGACTCGATGATGTGAAAGGGAATAGATGCATGCACATAAATAAATAAATACAATTTTTTAATGGTAAATGTTTGCCTTGTTCCTGGTGTTGTTGTCTTCTTAAGTAACAAATATCTCTTAATTTAACTAATGTGTAAAGGCTGATGCCGCCTCACACATGATTGGCTGATTCTTAGTGACAGTGAAAAACAGCCTATTAATTGAAGATGGATGGCAAATTCCTTATTGAGACAACAAAAAACAGGATCAGCATATCACTAGTTATTTCATGCCTCTATTGACAATAATATAATTTCAAATATATTTTTTCCATGCTTTCAAACTGTATATTTTCTACAGTCGCTTTGTAATGCTTTTTTCTAATCATCAACTGCATTTACTTTTTTAGAAGCAGCCTATATTGAATCGCACGACCTGCTCTACCCTAACTGTCTAAGTACAAAGTGGTGAGAATGGATTTATTCACAGTTAATATTCAATATTTAATTATATGAAAATGTATTGCACAATATCTAATGTACTCATCTACTAAGCATGCTGGGGTCACCAGTCTATGAGTACTGCAGTGGAGGAGCTTTACAGGACTGGACTAATCTCCACAACACTGGAGAATAATAGACATGAAATATATTATGTTGGAGAGTTTTAATACTCCTATTTGATGTATACTATATTGTGTATATTAGTCTGAGTATCGCTGCTGGAAAATTACAGTCCTACCTTAAATGTCAGTGCAACGGCTTCTTGAAGCAAAGGCCTTAAAAGTTTCCTTGGTGCATCGAAAATCAGTAACTGACTGTGTTATTTACAATTCATGCCACAAGCTTGCCTTAATGCCTATCAAGTTCTTCCCCTGGGGAACTGACGAAGGTCCATAATGAAAGAGACTAACCTGTGATTTACCAAGCCCCGGGGTAAACATCTGCTGCCTGTCATCTGGACTGCTTACAAGACGCAACTATTTACATGGGCCTTACTGGTGGAGCGGCATTAAAAAAGGGGGGGAAAAGTGCAAGAATTTGTGATTCCTCAGCAAGTTCTTGCTGCTACCCTGCCAACCTCATCACCACACCCTTATGTGCCTTGGTGGGATGTAAGGAAAGTCAGCAAGGGGGTGGAGGGGTGGGGTTTATTACCCACCGCCCTTCCTCTTTCTGTTCCCTCCATCACATCATGCCTCTCAATCACTTGGCAGGCAGGAGGAGATGGAGGATAAAGACAGGTTGATGAGTTGTACAAGAGGAGAGACAAATACAAATGAAAGCAAATTAAAGAGGGGAACAAACAGGAAATAGTCATGGATAGAAGAGAATGAAATGTGAGGTTGAGCATACAAGGAGATAAAGAAAACATAAGTGGTTCCAGTATACACTTTCTGAAGGAAATGGTACTATTGTAACATGGCCACGGTTAAGAGTGCATTTTTAGAGAGATGAGGAAAAAAGGGAAGATGTTGTTGGGTTTTTGGGGGGAGGGCAGGGGATTTGTGCTGGGTACCAGACCGTGAAAAACAAGGTTCAGCCTACCATCTCCAAACCAGTAATTTCTGCACAAAAGAATGACAGCACCTACAAACCAGATGGCACTTAAACATTTGTGTCTTTCACATTCTCCTTGCATATTTGTGCCCGTTGTTTCTCACTGTTCTCTGCAAACTCCAAATAAACACATCTACCATGTGAGCCCAGCCTTGCCTTTATACCCCTTGTCACACTCCCTCTTGTCCCTTCACAGCTAATAGTGGAAGATAGAATGAAGGAGGGCTGCCATGAACATATCGATAATAGGCAACTCCTGCAGTATTACCATTGCCTCTGCCAAGCCGCTGGCTAATGGAGCACACAGTCAACAGTAGGAGTAGTGGTGGCTGGGAGGAAGGGAGAGTTGAAGAGACCAATTTTGATGAAGTCCCTTTCAAAGCTCAGCACTGAGTTGAAAGCATCTCTCTCTTCATTGATTCTCTTTTGATTTCTGCCCTCCCCTACCCCTTTTTCTTTCCGTTTAACTCTCTTGCACTCTTGAATTGTCATTCCCACTAAGTTCTGTCTTTATTTATGTGTCTGTCTTCCCCTCTCTCTTAATCTTTTCAGCCGTCCACAGCGCAATCAATCTCCGTGTCCATTGACGTGTATAACAAACACCTGTCAGCTTGCGGCCAGATAAGCAAAGCAAGACATTTCGAGGAAGTGAGCTAATAGCTGAACCCGAGCCACAGGCGTCAGGACATAATCCGCATTGCCATGAGCAAAGTGACATCCACATTTAGTTAGATTAAAGCTAATCAATTAGTACATGCAATCTTCAAAAACATAAATTAAATTAATCCCAATAAATTGAGCTCAAATCCTTAGCTTTCTCCCCTCTAGGCAAAATCCAATAATTATAATTGTCAATTTGCAAATGGAGAGGCCGAGAAGTATTTAAATCATGTAGGAAAAACACTTGACAGAGGGCTAATTAATTAAACTATTTCAACAACTTGTTTGCAACTGTTTAGTTGAAAAGACGGTCTGTGTGTGGCGCCTAAAATATGAGACAAGCATGTGAAGAAAAAGCCAGTCCATTAGTTATCGGACAATGGCACTTTTTTTGTCATTTTGTCTCTGTGGATTTTGAATTAGGAATTTAAATATTTGATGAACATTTTTTGCAGTAAATGACTCCCTAAAGTCTAGAACTCGTGGGCATCCCCAAATCCTGCGATTCCTCCTGCTCGGTTAGACTTTCACTGCCACAGCTTTGAGCTGCCTGTGTGTTTGTAGGTCGCTGCTTTCAGTTTTGTCCTCAGTAACTGAAAAGCTGCTCTACTGGGGTGAGATCAGGTGACTGACTTATCCCATTTCTTTGCCTTCAGAAACTCTTGGGTTGCTTTTGCAGTATGCTTTGGGTCACTATTCATTTGCACTGTGAAGTGCGTCTGATCAGTTTTAAAGCATTTGGCTGAATCTGAGCAGAGAGTACAGCCATGTACTCTTCAGAACCCGGTTCCACTCAATGCCTTACATGTCCATGCCATAATATTGCATCCACCAAGTCTGACAGACAGTGTGCTTCAGCTCATGAGCCGTTTCCCTCGTTCTCCATACTATTCTATTCCCTTCATTCAGGGACAAGTTAATTTTGTCCACAAAGTTTTTTTCCCCAGAACTGTACAGGTTCTTGTAATCTGGCTTTCCACTTCTTGATTGTACACTCTGACAATGATATGCCTACCTCCTCAAGGCTGGTCTTCACTTGTGAAGAAAATGTAAAGGCAGTTTTGATAACTAAGGAAAGTATTCTGTGATCATCCACTTTAGCTGTCTTTCACAGTCTTCCTGGCATTATGCATTCACTAAGCTGGTCAGCTCATTCCGTCTTTTAAAGAATGGAGCGGATTGTAGATTCAGCCTCTCGGATAGGTTTATATTGATTTTTCAGCTTAACGATATCATCCTTAACTTGCATCGACATCTCTTTGGGTTTCACATTGAGACTTCCACTGAACAGCTACCAAATGTGAGTTCAGCACTTGCAATAAACTCCAGATCTTTTGTTTGCTTAATTTGTCTTGAAATAATGAGGGAACAGGCTGCACTTGGCCAAGAAGCTGCCTGTCATCCAATTACTTTTGAGGCATTTGAACTGAAGATGTTAAGGTCTATGAGTTTGACTCTGAGTCCTTCCATTTGTCATGTTGAGGTTTTCTGTATTTTTTATAATCGTAGCTAATAGTTACTATCTAACTAATTTTTATTTATGTGTTCCTTTGTTACCTTAGCAGGTATTAGTACTATGAAGAGTTCTAGTCATTGATGTTCTGGATATATAGACTCTGCTTGTGTTACAGTTATGTTGACTTCTTGTGTTTCAGATTATGCTACGTCCCTTGTGCTTCCTTGTCAAGTCTACCTCCCTATGTTAGGTATGTCCTTCTTATTTTACCTTTCTTTTAATTTGCTACTCCTTTGTCGCTTGTACTTTGTCTTGCTGTCATTGATTAGTTTCACCCATAGCCCCGACTCACCTCTATTTACCTGCCTCCTGTGCTCATATTTCTTTGTGTCATGGCCTTAGTGGGTTTTGCTTCATTTTTTGAGATACCAACAACAAAAAGTAATTTTTTTGTTTCATTTTTAAGCCTCTCTGTAAGTCCTGCAGGTATTTCCTACATCTTGAAAATACTGTGACAGAAAATGAAGGTTGGACAATCCTAAACAGTTATGGCGAGGCGAAAAGTCTGCATTTCAATCTCACCTCTGATGTAGAAACCACTACGATTGCCACAGGGGACTGTGCAAACACTAATGAACCTCACTGTGTTTGTTAAACCTCCACACCAAATCAAATCTCTGAAAAATATATATCCTTGCATTACCTGTGTGTGTGTGTGTGTGTGTGTGTGTGTGTGTGTGTGTGTGTGTGTGTGTGTGTGTGTGTGTGTGTGTGTGTGTGTGTGTGTGTGTGTGTGTGTGTGTGTGTGTGTGTGTGTGTTAGGTGGTTTGTAGTTCAGCAAGTGTAAAGTGAACAGAGATCAGTGTAAATAGTTGCTTGTAGAAAGTAATGACCTTAACACTAGAGTCCTTGGATTATGTCTTGGAACAGGAAGGGACCACCCCCAAGTTATGCATAAATTCGCTGGTTTAAAATTGTTTTTTTTAATCGACACTATCAGTATTCCTTTTAAAAACAATGGTTATTGGTCACCCCGGCCCAGCAGACGCAAGGTATGATGACAAGAAGAAAATAAGTCAACAATACAATCCACTTTCATTTTTTTGATCACTAACAGCTGTCTAATTACATAACTAGTGCAACAGAGTTTACTCAATAATTTATTTACTGTTGCTCCTTCCAGATATGTTTTGGTGCAAACCAGTTGCAAAGAAAAGCCATCTGGCTCTTTAGTTGCAGAAATCCAACTTTGTTTACCAGCTGTTTGGTGTCAGGTAGGTACCATACTCTTGGTTTTTAGAGTTTTTTTCACTTAAAGCAGGTTGGATATGTGCAAAGCTGCGAGAGAGAATAGAAACAACTAAAAATTCTACAGCACTCTTAAACTGAGGTGCTAATTATCTGTGTTACTTATATGTATATATATATATATACATACATATATATATATCTATATATAGATATAGATATAGATATATAGATATACATACATAGCTGTTGTAATAGTGTCTGTTTGACACTATGACATCCCATTCTAAATCCATTGGGTTTAATAAGATGTCAGCCCACACTTTGCAGCTATAATAGCTTCAAGTATTCTAGGAAGGCTTTCTTTAAGGTTAGGAGTGTGTTTGTGGGACGTTTTGACCGTTCTTCCAGAAGCACATTTGTGAGGTCAGATACCCATATCGAATGAGAAGGCCTAGTTCACAGTCTCTGCTCTAATTCATTCCAAAGATGTTTTATCAGGTTAAGATCAAGACTCTGTGCAGGCCAGTGAAGTTCTGCCACACCAAACTCGCTTATCCATCTCTTTATGGACTGCTTTGTGCACTGGTCTGTAGTTATGTTGGAACAGGAAGGCACCATCCCCAAACTGTTCCCACAAAGTTGGGTACACAAAAATGTCCAACAGGTCTTGGTATGCTGAAGCATTAAGAATTCCTTTCACAGGAACTAAAGAGTTGAACTGAATTCTGAAAAACAACCAGACAGCATAATCTCCCCAGCACCAAAATTTACATTTTGCAAAGTCAAACAATGCACTCAGATAAGTACTGTTCTCCTGGCAATCACCAAACCCAGACTCATCTATTGGATTTCCAGATGGAGAAATGTGATTTATCACTCAAGAGAAGGATGATCTGATATCCTCGTGTTGGTGTTGTTCCCAGATCATCATGAAAATATTGTTCCAGGTTCAACATTGCAAGTGACCAATCACATTGTTGTGACGTTATTCCTTTGCGCGCCAAGCCATTCGTGCATTTATGAAATTCCAATGTTGCAAGGACAATATCAATTCTGCTTACTGTTTATTAAAGGGTTACGGTTAGGGTCAGGGTCTGTTGATCGGCGGACAGAGGCGGTTTCACGCAGCTTAAGTACAGTTTTTTGTTTTACGCCAGTTTTTCCCGAAGTCGCAAAAGTACGACGTCACAACATTCTGATTGGTCACTTGCAATGTTGATCCTGGAACAACATTTAGTATGATGATCTGGGAACAACACCAACACGAGGATATCAGATCAACCCTCAAGAGAACACGTCTTCACTGCGTCCTGTGGCGGTGTGCTTTAACACTACTACATCCAACTCTTTGCATTGCGCTTGGCGATTTAAATCCTGGATGCAGCTGCTCAGCCATGGAAAGCCACTGCATGAAGCTCTATGTGCACTGTTCTTGAGCTAGTCTGGAGGTTTCTCCTGAAAGGTGGTGACCTCTGCACACTATGTTCCTTATGTGGCTTACCACTTCACGGCTGAGTTGCTATCATTTACTATTGCTTCCACTTTGTCATAATACCACTAACAGTTGACTATAGAATATTTAGTAGCAAAGAAATTTCACAACTGGACTTGTTACACATCCCTTTCTTTCACAAATGCTTGTAGAAGCAGTCTCTATATGTGTTTTATTTTATACACCTGTGGCCATGAAAGTGACTGGAACACCTGAATTCAACGATTTGGATGGGTGAGTTTGAGAACTGTATGATGTTATAGATTTATCCACTAAAATCTGCAAAAATTGCATGCACGCTTTACAACATGTATTACAGAATGCATTTGCACTTATTTATCATAGCAAGCCATCTCTGTTATCCCTCTGTCAGTTACATTAACAGGATTAATTGTAGAAAAAAAGATTGGATTCTTTTGGTTTATTATTTAATCAGATCAGGTTGATTTATAAAACAGAGGGGATTTGACTGTAAAAGAAGGTTATTCTTTTAAAGTAGAAAAAACAAAACCAAAATCTCTCTTTCCCCATTACCTTGATTATGAAACAGCTAAAAAGAGTTGATTTGAACATCTAAGACCCACAGACTGAACTGATTAAGAGAAGTTGAATGAACTGTGGGTGCCTTAAAGGAGAAATTAAAGACCCCTAAAATCAACTGTAATTCTCTGGTGAACCTTAAGGCATACTGCTATCTATAATTGCTAGAATATGCAATACTTTTATATTGGGATTTGATCATGGACATGAAATAGAGAAGAATAGCAATATATAATAAGCATTTATTTTCTTGCTTTACACTTTTATCCCCCTCTTTTTCTGTCGGTCAGCCTCATCCCTCTTTTCTTGGCCCATCCCTGGATGCATGCTGGGAGCCGCGACCTGCTCCTTTATCAACACAGAGCCAGGTGCACTCTGGGAGCTTCCTGCTTGCCCTTTATCAGCACAGGCTACACAGATGTAGGTGTAGGTTTGTGTGCTTCTTGGTGGATATGCGCGCGTGTTTGTGTGTGTGCATGTCTGCCAGACACGGAGGCAGATCGTATTTTGTTTGGGTGCTCGATTGAGCGAGAGCAGATTGCGTGTCGGTGCCTGCATCAATGTGGATATGCGAATATGTGTGTATTTGTGTCCTGGCAAAGTGTGGATGTGTGTGAGAGAGAGAGCAGAGGGATCATATCCCAAGCCTCTCCCAGGGGACTCAGGGGGCCTATAACTTCAAAGGGCCATGAGGGCCAGCAACGCCAGCCTGTCCGCCAAGGGGGAAATCCTGTTGATGTGGCGGGGCCTGCCTTGGCAAGACTAGTAGCTAACACCGGAGCCTGGCGTTCGCACAGACTGCCACCACCCATGCCGGTTTAAATCCCGAACCACACTGCGATCCTACAATCCCGTCGTGCCCCCCTTCCCTCTTCTCAGGCAAAAATATCCAAATTAGAGGGGAATGATATTTCAGGAAAAAAATCACAGCTTTGATTTAAGACCTGAAAAGGGTAAAAAAAAAAAGGGCAGATTTAGTTTCTGATTCGACAATACATTCACTGTTAGTTATGATATTCTGCATGGTGGCTTCTTTCTGTCTTCGAGCTGCGCTCACAAAATGAGAAGCCCACTTTAACACCCCTAGTGTAGTCAACAAAAGAGAAGAAAGAAGGGGAAAAGCCTTAAGCCTTCAAAGTGGCTGACTGGGGAGACAGAGAGGGAAACAGCTTTGCCTTTAAAACGTTTTGAAACACTTTTATCTCATCAAGCTCGACTGATCACAAAGAAAATTGATCTGTACCAGGCAAAAGGTTCTTCAGTGCACTTTGTACTCCTCCGTGATTTGCTTGACAGGTTCCTGCTGAGGGACTTAGTTTTCAAAAGGGATTTTGATGAGGCTGAGGAATGATGTGGATGTGACGTTAATGTGTCGACTATTTTGAAATTGTTTTGATTTCGTAAAGACTGACTAGCTTTTAGGGTTTTTTTGGTCCGAAAATTATCTCCATTATCCTCTTTTGTTAAATACAACAATACACAGAAAGCATTGTTATATCTTCAGCCACTTTTATCGGACAGAGAAGAAAAACATTTATGTCAAATGAACAGTCAAATATTGGCTTATTCCACTAGGCAGTAGAGTGCAATTTAAAGCAACTATATTTTGACAAACGCAGCTTGTGGCTTTACAACTAAGAAGGAAGGCATTCTTGGAAATACTGTAATATTTAAAGAGGTGAATGCAATGAGGCAATGAACCCTCCCCACACCCAAAGTGTTGTGTATATAATAGTATGACCCAGTAATGTCACGTAAGGGTTTGGATTTGGAGGGTCGGTGGAGAGATCTGCATTATGTTTTGGGGAAAGAAAACCCATCTGTAAGCCTGAAATAAAAATGGCAAATAAAGCAGTTATGCTCCAGCACAGTCAAATGTGGTCAGTCATTGAGACACATAGTCAAGGAGAAGGGAGACAGTGAACCCACTAAGTTAATATACCTTTGAATATCAGATGGCTTCTGGATTATTACAATTTTACTGCCAGGGGGGTCAATTGGGATTTACTCTAAATCTTGTCTCCGATTTTCTACCTCACTGTCATAAATATGCAAAGCACACAAGGACACTCTCAAGGCAAAAACCATGAAATGAAGTCTTTTCTATTTCCTTGCCTTCACCAGCCCCATCCTCTTCTGTCCTACCCCATCTTCCCTCACTCTGCCCTGTAACCTCAGTCAGTGCATTATCTCAGGGACGCTGACATCAGCCATGTGGAGAGAAAGTGGCAGCTCTTGAAATCAGAATGATATTATTAAGTGGAAACGCCTCAATTCTCGAATTAGCGTGTTTTTTCCTGTTCTCAATGGCTGAGGCAACTCAAAATATGCCGGTACCTCAAACACACCGTTGTAATTAACTGAATTTGGTTTATAAAGTTGTGCCAGGATCTCTCAGCCTTACAATGGACTCCATGTAATATCACCACATCTTAATTTTTTTGCTTTCGCAATCAGAGTACAGCAGGTGACTTGTAATGATAACGCTATCTAATAACGCAGGTGTTAAAAGTTCCATATCCAAGGCTTCAGCATAGCTGATGATTAATAACGCTTCATGGGCTTTTTAGGAGATTTATTCAGGAGGAAACTTGACAAATGTCTAAAGGCGCCTTCATCCTGCAATTTCTGTAATCTTATAAATTTATTCCAAGCCACACTGTGTGACATGGATCAAACAAACGTGGGTAAATAGTACCAACTGTATGATGCACTGCATCTACACTAGTGTGGTCATGATAACAGCTGGAGGATGCATCATACAAAGAAGATTCTGCTGCTGAAATTCAACTACATTTCCTTCTTTGTTGGAGTCCCAAACATGTTTTTTTCTTTCTTTTTTGAATTTATTACCACCATCATTTTTGTTTAGACTTGTTTTTGTTTTTCTGCTTTTCCTTGACAAATGCCAATGTGTGGCTGAGCAGCAATTACACTGTAAAAATTGTAATTTTATTCATGATGGCCATCTTTTGTTTGTGATCAGACAAAATCAAGAGTGAATGCCAATTTTAACGCCTTTTAAGGCTTTAGTCCAAATAAAATCAATTATTTTCCACCAAATCAGTCTGTTTGTGGTATTTTGGTGTCTTTACCATACAATTTCCCTGCTTTTCACTTATTCACACACTGACAGCAGTAGAGCTACTGTGTAAGGTTTTGGCTTATCATCAGAAGGAACTTTGGATCGAGTGTTTTGTCTAAAACAGACTTTCAGAGCATGATTAGTGGACAACAGGATCCACAAAGCAGACTACAGCCACGCTTCTCAAATAACCACCAGTGACGATGGTTTGTAGGAGGCATGGATGCAATTTCTCTCCCTCTCTATTCCTTTCTTCTTGCCTCCTCTGATTTGGATAAAGGAATAAATAAAAGAGAACTAGGGGAGTAGACACAGCTGTAATTGGAATTTTTACACATTTTGTCTCCATTTAAATCACATCAAAATTGCTTCCTGTGGCAGAGACTGATGTTTTGGACAGCAATTGTGTGATTTTAACAGCATGGCAAAGCAAAATTGTCTTCTTTTTTTTTTTGCTTTACCATAAAATAAAACCTTTTATTGCTCTGCTGCTGATGAAGACCTTTAACAGCAGCGAAACAACAGACAAAAAGGAAAAGGTAGTGGCAAGAATCAAGGAACTTGTGTGTTAAGCACTATCAAAAAAAGAAGCTTGCCTGAAAGTGGACTGCAAAATGACAGATATGAGGGCTGGGACAGGAAAGCGAAGGAAACAGAAGAAAGGAAAATGAAGGATAAAAGCATTCAAGCAAGGTATAATTTCCTATCCATAACCAAAAGTTCTCTACTTACCAAAAAGACTTATTCATTTTCATATGTACCAAACCTTGGGGCAGTACCTGTAAAACTAAAGCTTTTATAAGTATGGATGACTATAAACATGCCTCCAAGCAATCTTCAGAGGTGTAGGATCATTTGTATTTCATTGTCACCCTTTTTTCCACGGCTAACTCCCACTGAGTTGAGGAAAAGCCTATTAAGAGCAGTTTGTCTAAGAGTGCAGAGACTTAATATGCTTCAGTATTTCAAAATGCCCCTATACATGCCACCTACGCTCTCTCAAGGAAACCACTTATGAGTATTTTAATGCAATGCAGTGTGCGTGTGTTTTTATGTGAATGCATGTTTATGCATGCATTTCTTGAAAGAAGCTAAGAATGTATGCATACTGTAGTTGGAGCTGTAGCTTATGCTGTTGTTGCTCATGTTATAAGAAGGTATGTGTGCTGTGGGAGTTATGTCATGTCTCTACATTTCTTTTTGCAAGAGTCTCCATTTGCTCTGCAGTGAAATGCAGGTGTATGTGAATTTTTTGTATTTGCCTTACTGTATTGCCAGCCGCTGTCACTCAGCCTATTAAAGCATTTACACACCGGATATTTTGTGCGTTAAAATACTTCTCTGACTCATCTATTCTTAATGCAGCCATTCACACCGACCGGGTAATTGAGCTGGACAAATGTTCAGCAGTTATCGCTGTGAGCCAAGCTCAATTTTTTTGGTGGGAAAAAACAGATCTGACCAGTCAGACCCCTGAATTTGGCAAAAAGTGTGCTCGTAGCTTAACTTGTGCACTGGTGCTTAATAAATAGTAATGTTAGTTTACCTCAGACACAGAGCTAGATGCTCTCTAGGTCAATCGGCTCTCTGAATTGATTTTTCTGCCTCCCCAGACATGGCCCAAACTGTGCCAACAAGACCTCAAATTGCCCCACTAACGTCCTGAAATATGTAGAAAAGCGGTTGTGACACAGCTTCAACTCCTGGATCAAACCATGAAATTCTCCCTGCTGCTTACTTCTCATGAGAACTGGATGAACCTAGAATCTCAGTTTCTTCCTTTAATTGTTTAGAAACATCAGGACCAGCTCATCATCACTTCCTGTCGACTTCTTTTTTTTCACAGTTTGTCATTTGAGGATGAATTACATGACAAGTTTGAATCTAACTCACTTTTTTCACAGCTTTTTCAGCAAGTAATGGCCTTTACCCCACAGACCTCAGTGAGTGAGTATTGAAAGACCAGGTAGGTTTAGTTTGTTCAAACAATGAGGGTTAGTTTCTGGCAACAAATTTGCTAACTGTTTAATTTAAAACAAAACGTTTAAAACACGGAAAACATTTAAATCTAAGTAATAATTTAAATGCACGAGTCAGACACACACAATATCAGTTTCCAAAGTTTGGCTAATCTTAGCAACACTAGTAGCAGTAGCCCTGGCTTCTTCTTGGTTACATCCACAACTTGGTGTGCATTATATGATTATAATCCACAGCAATCCATATAATCAATTTCATCTGGCTTCTGCTGTTTGGTTCCGGTTTAGTCTGACACAGAGGTATAAACTTTGGCCATATGTCTTTTCTTCAGTGGCCACAAAAAGGAGGGACTGTCAACCAATTTCCTGTTGGTAGGAGGATTGCAATGCTAACTAGCTAACGGTGGCAAACCCCACATTATATATGCTACGGTGTTGTTTAGTGTCTGTGTGTAAAAAACATTTTCAGAGTACAAGAATGTGTTGTCAGTTGCACAACAAGGATCAAATGTTCACAAACTGTTGTAGCTGCCGCGATATCTGTCATCATATGCAAATATTACACTACTTTGTCAAGGGTAATGTACTACACAAGCATGATGTAGCATACACACTGTACGCCATGAATGTATACTACCTAAAGTATTCAAAATGAGATGCACAAATTCTCCCCTACTAGCTTGAAGGGCTTTTCAGAGGTGATGTGTCAACTTTATACCCGCCTCCCTTTTTTTGCCATTATTTTTTATGATGCAACCATTAAAAGGTTTTGGCACACACAGACACACACACCATTAATAGCACCATTAATATAGCAGCATTTAATGATCTTTGCCCAAGTGGGGATACAGGCTATGTTTTCTTTAAGCTAGCAAATAGCTAAGCTTTAATGCTTTGTCTTTCTTTTATATTGTGAAGCGCTCTGATCTTAACTTCACTCACATGAAATATAAAGCGTGTGCATATAATATATACACTCATCTTGCAGTATGCAAACCCATCACACACTAATGCCTTGACTGCTTCACCCTGGAGCCATCATTGCATTTCTGGCAGCACTGGTGGTCCCTTTCCACTTTCCTTTTACAACATCTAGGGCTATTCAATAAAGAAGCTTCGGGGAGCTCTGAGGAGCAGGACGGAAAAAATAGAGTGAGCATTCAATTCTGCCTGAATTATCCCAGGGTTTGTATGCTCACCCTGATAAAAAAAAAACAGAGAAGAAATCTATGGCTTATTTAAAGGCCACTGCGTTGTGCTCAAATCCGTCTCTCTCAAACAGGACCTAAATTTTGCATGCCCGTAAGGAAACAGCTTCTGCACTTTACAAGTAACATGGCACATTGTTAAGCGTGACACTACATGCTGGGATTTCTTGTTGAATTCGGAGGCCTATATGCTTGTACTACATCGGGAATGGGTGGCAGCCTGAATGTGACCATTGACAGAGTGCGTGTCCTCACACAAAGGTCGTGGCTTTCCGCTGAGAGCCCTCATTACTCCCAGTTTGTCAATAATGTGTCAGTTTAAACCCTTCTGAGTGCAAACTCTTAGCGTCAAGCAGACGATTTTTGGAGTATTAATGGACTTCAAGCGTGATATTCTGTTGTGGCGAGAAGGAGATTACAACTGCTGTGGGAGAAAGCCATTTGGCTCGTATTTTGCGAAAATCCTGTAAGCAGGGGGAAATTTGAGACAAAATTAAGGCACAATGGCTTCTAGAGATGACACAGCAGAGAAGGAGAGTAAGAAGGGAGGAAGGAGGGGGAGCGGGAGGAGACGGGATGAAACATTAAAATCAGATCTTTACAAGTAAAAGGGGAGCAAAAGGGAAAAAGAGCTTCCATCCTCACAGTTTACATTAAGTGGGGGAAAAACTGATGTATACCAGCAAACCTTGCATTTAATTAAGCAGGTCCCCTCAGCCTCTTTTTTTCTATTGGCGAGCCAGCATAATCATTTCATATATGCTGCGATATCATCTGCTTAATGTGCTATTTTACCATAAAGTTAAACCTGGGCGATAAATCTCGCTGTGCTCTCCATTAATAGATGCAGAGCCTCGCTGAATAATGTGTGCATTAGATTAGATGCACTACAGAAGTGAACCACCATGCAGGGAGAAATACTTCAAGTTAATCTCCCTTGGTGGTTCCCGAAGGATGAGAACTTAGTGCCCCTTCCCTTGGCTATAGGTGTAGTGTGGAGGAGGTGTGTGTGTGTATGTGTGTCTGCAAATGGGGAAAGGAGAAAGATTGAAAGATGGGCCGGAAGCCTGCATGTATATTCAAAGGCGTGTTTCCCTCGTAAGCTTCTGATAATTCATTTCAGTCGCACAATACATTCACACGCTCCGAGTTCACACCAGAAAACCTCAACAAAACCGCTTTCACGCACACACACTCCAGCCGGACATTCAGAATCGCATCACAATTCGTATTCATTCCGAGCACGGCGCAGGTTGAAATGCGGCTTTTCAAAGACATCAACACATTTTCTACTATATCTGCACAGTTAAGATTGGCCCCAGAGAACCCTTTGAATTTCTGACATTACATTCAGACCTCATTCTCTCCCCTTTCCTCCCTTAACATACTCCTGTTCCCTGATTTCCAGCATGCGTGAGGAGTGATTTGAGGTGACCTCGTTACAGAGAAGGACAATACAACAAAAGAAAGGGGTTATGAAATCGAGGAATTCTATTTCCACCCTCCTGGCCATTCATCCCCCTGCAATAGTAGGAAGAGGATTCATTATTTGGTACCCTCTCTCCGCAATCTTGTGAATTTGCATACTCTATGTAGATGGTTGAACGTAGTGTATGTCGGGCTATGTGTGTGCGTCATTCTCCTTAACTGTACTTGTGGGCATGAAGATAAAAGGTAGGTGGGGTTAAATTTGGTGGGAGGTAAAGGTAAACCTGCAGGATATTAGTGTAATAACAAACAGTGTAAGCTAGTGTGCTTGTTTGTGTGAAAATGACAAAAATGAAGACAGACTAGAAAAGTGACAGTGAGTCTGATGGTGTGTATAATTAGGTCTAAGTATATAAATGTATCCATCTGTGCCCCAAGTTTCCCCTTGAGCCCTAAACACCTACTTAATAACCGAATCATTGACGCTCTGCATTCCTGTGAGCTGTCGCCATCACAAGGGCGGGTGAAGTTCCTCGTGAGGGTCAGCGGACGTTCAGCCCTCTGGTCAAACGCTTAAAGCTGAATCAACTAAAGTGCAGACGTAAAAGCAAATGTCAACCCAGAGGCCCACAGGCCAGCGTGAGTCGAGTCAACAGCACAAAAATGGGCAGAGAGAGAGAGAAAAGAGAGAAAAAGGAAGAAAACTGAGAGAGAAAGTGAGTTTTGAGACAAATTACCTGCAGGTTTATAATTAAAGCTACCGTGACGCACATTGTTTAGTTCTGACTCCAATGCATAAGATAACACAAAGCAACAAACATGTATCAGATCCATTAATTATCTCTTTCATTATCCATTAGGAATCTTTTGGACAATTAGTCAAATTTCATGTACTTTTTTTGACCCTGTGACAGACTGGTGACTTTTCTTTGGTGTATCCGTGCCTCTAGTACTATGACAGCTGGGATAGGCTCCATCCCATCTGTGATCATTAACTGGATAAGTGTAAGAATGGATGGATCTAGTTCTTGAAGCTTTGAAGACAAAGGACAAAAACTATGGAAAAAGTATTAAAGATAAATAGCAATGAGAGAAAAGAGCACTTTAAGCAATTAAGGTTCTTACAAAAACTGCAATAAAAACAATTCAGAAGACACTTGCTGATTTTTGGATTTTGAGTATGGGTAATAAAATAAAATAACCATCATACATTTCTCATAATTGAAGCCAGATGCTCGCTTAATACAAATCTTTAAAGCTGCTTTAATTTAACTGTTTAAGTAAAAAAAAAAAAACATTGTAATATAAAAGTAGCCACATTTTTGTAATGAAGTTGAAGAGAATTGTCATTAATCTTTCTCTTGGCTCAGATCATCAGTTGGCCAGCAGCTTTAGTTTTTGTCTTCAGTCTATCTCATTGCTTATATATGGTAAATGGCCTGTATTTGTATAGCGCTTTATTAGTCCCTAAGGACCCCAAAGCGCTTTACACAACCAGTCATCTACCCATTCAGACACTGGTGATGGCAAGCTACATTGTAGCCACAGCCTCGCCTCTGCCAGTGCACCCTGGGGCGCACTGGCAGAGGCGAGGCTGCCGGACACTGGCCCTCTGACCACCACCGTTGCCTACTGGTGGTGGTCAGAGGGCCAGTGTCTTGCCCAAGGACACAATGACTGAGACTGTCCAAGCCGGGGCTCGAACCGGCAACCTTCCGATTACAAGGCGAACTCCCAACTCTTGAGCCACGATCACCCACTATATACAAGGGTCGCTGTGATAAGGCTGACTTCTTCTTTTTTTTAATTTGATTTCTAACACAGGTTAATGGGGCAGCTGAAGAGACCGATATATCACTAAGGATGCGATGGAGACCAAGTGCATAAAAGGGAGTGAATGATAATAGCAACGTAATTCTAAATTAATGCTGTTTGTTTTCATTTTCCCCAACTGGCCTAAAATGGTTTTTGTATTGTACTATATTAAATATTGGCAGTGTTTCCCTTCAAAGAAAGATTAAAGTGTACATAGGGTCAAAACTGTCTAGATGGAGCCAAGGGGTGGAAGGGTTCGGGCTACTGTTAGCTGCTTTGACCAATAATTTTCTCTCTTTTTTTTCCCGGTTCAGTGGTCTCAGTATCTCGTCTCTGCTTTCCACAGATGATGTGGTTCTGTTGGTGTCATCGAGCCATGACCTTCAATTCACACTGGTGTGGTTTGCAGCCAAGTGTGAAGCACTAGAGATGAGAATTAGCACCTCCAAATCTGGGGCCATAATTCTCAATTGGCAAAAGGTGCCCACTTTGGGTCAGGAACAAATTGCTCCCCAAAGTGGAGAAGTTTAAGTGTCTTGGGGGTCTCATTCATAAGTGAGGAAAGAGTGGAGTGGGAGATTTACAGATGTCGGTTTATCAGTTTATCTCTGTCTCTATTCCTACCCTCACCTATAGTCCCGAGATGTGAGTAATGACCAAAAGAATGAGATTGTGGATACAAGTGGGAGAACTGACATTTCCCCAACAGGTATCTGGGCTCCACATCAAAAGGAGTCAGGTGAGGTGGTTTGGGCATTTAACTACCATATTTCCTGAATTCCTCTTAAGTTGCATTTTTCAGGCATGTCCTAAAGTAGGGGTCTCCAACTCCAGGCCTCGAGGGCCGGTGTCCCCCAGGTTTTAGATCTCACCCTGGGTCAATACACCTGAATCAAATGATTAGTTCATTACCAGGCCTCTGGAGAACTGCAAGACATGTTGAGGAGGTAATTTAGCCATTTGAATCAGCTGTGTTGGATCAAGGACACATCTAAAAACTGCAGGACACCGGCCCTCGAAGCCTGGAGTTGGGGACCCCTGTCCTAAAGGGAGAAAGACTGGAATCAAATCCAGGATGGGCTAGCTTAGGAAGGACTGGATATTCAACTTGTAAAAGGGGGAAACATGCATCAGTGCACTTGACAGAGATGTTTAATATGCACTTATGTCCCAATTAAAATCTATTAAAACAACTGCTGTGAAAATGAATTCCAAGTTATTACATACCCCTCTGATGCAAAAGTGTTGAAATATTCTGTTTACTTTTTATCACATTCATCAAAGCAATAATATGATGCCTCCGTCTCACTGCACATAAAACAGCAACAGCTGATGGCTGGTGATGACATGCCGTGTCAACAGGAAATGGAAAGAGAGCCACCCCACCTCTTCTGTGCCTTGTGTCTCTCACTTTGGTTTCCCTTGCTCTCAGACTCACGTGTCACTCCAGAAGCTGGGGAATTAGTTGGCGGTGGCGGAGGGGAGAGAGTGAATGCTACTACCGGCACCCATAAACTAGTTACATGTGCATGTTTGCGTATTGATATGCTGACAGTCTATGATCCAACAAAACATCTCCCTTCCCTCCCGCAGCCTCTGAACGCGAAGACGTACTTCAACATCGCCCAAGGATTTGTTAATTAGCTTGCCAACATCTGTCCTCTCTATGCAAGATGGGATTAGAATACAAAAAAAAAACCAGAACACCCGTCGTATGATCACCACCTTTCCGCAACAGCACCCATAACAACAGATGTCAACCACCCTCCACCCCCACCACAATAGCTGAGAGGTAAGGAGAATTAAAAAAAGAAATGACTCATTTTTTTTATGTGATCCCTCTTTAATTGACGTTAGCATGTTGTTGAATAATACATGCCCTTCTTTGGTAGAGTGCTGCAAAGTGATAAATTGTGTATGTGTATTTGGGTGTAGGTGGGTATGAATGGGGGTACAAGCTACTTTGATGTGAAACTCATATCCTGCTTGTAATGTCGTCCAGGGGCCAAACGGAATTGATAAAGGGATAACTTTTGCTCTTACGGAATGATTATACTTATAATTAAGTTGTACGGGACAGATCCTACAGGAGATGAAGAGGAGGGTGAAATGGTGAGGAGTTCTCTCCATTCATTTTTTCTGTTGAAGCTTTGGGTACACAGAGCTCAATGTGGTCTCCCCAGACATTGACCAATGAAGTAATTACATTTATGTGAGTGTGTAGGATTGATTCATCAAACAACGTTTGCTACAGAAAGCTTCTGATTTAATTGGGGAGCGGATGACACATGCATCTTCCTGTGATAACAGATCATTTTTCATCAAAATGAAATCACCCCCCAGTATTATATATGGAATTCAGTACTGCCCTGAGTCAATGATATACAATTTGGTCTATAGCAATTACACAATTGCTATAGAGTTGCAATTATTCATGATTTGAGAGGTGCAGGAGGTACAGTGCCATTTGTTACTTGGTGGACACGACACCAAGTAACAAATCTGTAGAAATATCTCATTATTGATTTTTCAGCTGTCAATACAAAATGTACATATGCTCGTAATGTATGTGCAAAACGGTTACTGAAAATTTCCCCCTGCAATATGTACACCATAACATGTGACTGACAGCTACATGATTGGAGGGGGAAGACTCAAAATCCCAAGCCAATGGCAGTGGTTGAGAATGATTACTAGATCCTAAATAAATAATATCACAGTGCAAAAACACTATTTTAATTTATAGGTTAACATGCTGCTTAAAGAATCATAGGAACATTCATAGTCAAGTCAAGTCAGGAAGTGTACTTCAAAAGTTAAACTGCTCAGTGCAGCATCTTGCAGCTGTAGCTGGTTATTTTCTGCACACCAGCAGTTGAAGATTCATTTTCTTCTTCTTACATGCTGGCACTCTACATGGGGTAACTGTTCAGTACAAAAGGTATTAATTCAATAATTACCCAATTTAAAAAAAAACAACAACTAATTGATTCTAATTGATTGGTATCAGTATAGACCAAAATTGATGTAACACAGTAATAAGGAGGAAAAAATAAAGGAAAACTGATTTAAAGGTTGAAATTAATAAAAGTAGTTTGGTAACTTAATGCAAACTACCAACATTGTTATTACCAAACATAATAATTGATAATTACATGGTAATATATTTACATAAGATCATCACAATATTTTTTTTAGCTTTTTTATTTCGAAACCTTTACCCCAACATTAACAAGTTATAGTGCTATCCAACCCAAATACAATAAAGCAATGACAAATAATAATTCTGAACTTTGTAAAGGTCAAATCCTTAAAGTCTAATGTAATTTCATGTTTTTAAATCACTTAATCCATTTTTGAAGTTGTTCAGTCAATAAATTGACAAATATTTTGAGTTTTAAGCTGATCGATATTGTTTTTTATTATCTATAACAACGCTTTTCACAATCTCTTCATAGTTGTTGTGAGCAAATTTGAGATAAGTAAAAAGGTGAGATTAGTTTGGATAAGGAAAGGAGTACTTTGGGGGTCTTTACTGATTATATAACAATGGAGACAAGACAGGAAAGGTAGGAGAGAGAGCAGAGGGTAGACATGCTGTAAATGGCTTTGGAGCAGATTTGAACTCGGGCCTCTGCCATAGCCTTGGGTCACTACACCGACATCAAGGCAAGGATTTCTGTCACTAAGACAATCTGTTAACTTTAACCGGTTTAAACAAAGTTACATATTTTACCTGCCCTTTAATATTCCCTGAACCTAACAACACAAAGCACATGAAGAATGGAGAGCTCAGCAATTACACCTTTTTACATTTATGTAGCAAAACTTTTCAAACAGTGAACAGTAAAATAGGAACTGAATTTTGCGGACGATTCAATGCAGACTGATAGTTTAGAAAGTAATTCATTCAGATTGTAAGATTTAAAATTTCTGCACCCATTTCAGCAGAATAAATGTAGATGATTTAAAGAACTTGGCTCCCGTTAAAGACACAGCTATGAATGGTTGAGCAAAAATCACATTCACACAGGGGCCATCTGGTCAGCAATGGCCCTGAAATTATGCAGATTGTATCTTTTTCATGACTGACAATGTTCTGTTTTTTGCCTAAGATTACATTAGATGTTTTCTTCAGCGTTAGTCCAATATCGTATTAAATTATCAGAGTCAAAACGTGTCATTTGTGCATTTGTACCATCTGAATGCGTTCCCAGATGATATCTTACACGAATAGAACCCAGGGAGGAGTTAACAGCATGAAATAAAAAGAAACCATGACTTTTAACTGAATGCAGTAAGCTGGCTGCCTACAGTACACTGGTCATGTCACATACAGTGAAATGTTGCCCATAGGATCTCTGCACAGATGTTGTAATGAGCTCTTCAAACCTAAAGAGGCAGACATAACTCGCATGTTATGCTGTCGCTATGACAATGGAAGGGTTTATCACTGACAGTGGCTTGTGGGGAGAGTGTGTGCACTGAGGAGTGGGGTGGGTGGGTGGGTGGGGGTAACTGAGATAGCAAGAGTGCATGAGAGAAATAAAAAAAAATCTCCTCCAGCATCCCATGCATGCATAAAGAAGCATGCTTCAGCATGTCTAGGGGTAACAGCAGGAGTTAGACTGCCGCAGCTCAGTGAACACTTTCAGGCAACATTTTCTACTGTATCCCTTGCAGCAGTACTAACCTTCTGTCCCACCCCTCTGCCTCTCACACTCTTTTCTGAGTTTCCTCGCTTGCATCTCTGGCTCTCTAGCTCTGTCTTGCCCATCTCTCCCTCAGACTGTGTCACGAGGGTAAAGAGAAAAAAAAGAAGACGGGGATCTCCTTTTACACGACAGGGCCCCAGAGGTGATGGCTGACAAAATAATCTAACTTGCACAAACCACAGCAGTGTATTTATTCATATTTCTAAAAAAATAAAAAGACATCTCTGCAAGCAGCTAGTGCTGCATGAGTGTACTTCTAGACCAGATCATCAAAGTAGTATGGCTTTTGGAGTGTCTAGAGCACAATTTGGGGTCACAGAAGTGCAAGGCTCGCTAAAACGATCTGATATGAAGAGAAAATATATGAGGAAATTTATGCTTTAGCAATTTTTAGGAGACACCTGACACTTCCTTAGGTGGTTTAGTCTGAGTGAAACTGGCCAAACACAATATGCAAAGCAGTTGATACAAAAATGGCAGCCGTCAGCTTAGCATGCTCGTCATTGGGCACAAGACCTGGACAGCATAAGCAAACATGTATATGACAAGGTTTTTAGATTAGCAACTGGCTTAATTCAATGTAAATTTCGCCATGAACTACTTGAGTAGTGGTGTAAAACTGTTTAGGCTTCTATTGCTTCCATCTTGATTGGTAATTCTTACTTTGGTAATAATCAGAGCAAAAGGGAGAGATTCTGCCCATTTTGAGCTCAGTGTTCAGGCAATGGCAATGTTCTGGAAGAAGTATATTGCAGAGGGACACACCTGTACAAGAGACAATTCTAGCTGGTGATGACTGGGGCCTAGGCTGTAAAGTGAGTACTCTAACTATACCATAAAATACCCATCAGTAGAGATGCCCCATCATTCTTCTGCTGTTCACACAACTGTTAAAAGGTAGAAAAATACATCTATCAAATTAACATCTTGCATTGAAATTTTGTTAAAGGTTCCAGGAAGCTTTAAGAGACTCACAAGAAGCTAAAACTGCAACAGTTCACCGTAGCTACTTATTTCATCTGACTGCCTCGTCTCTTTCTAGGCAGAAACATCCTCTTGTGTTTTCTGTTTTACCTGCTGCTGTAATGTGGGGTCAGGATTATACACTGTGGTTTTTAAATCCTAACTAATGTAGACTCCATCATTCGCATTGCAAAAAGAAACTCCAGTGGGCAACTTTACTGAGTTTCCAAACTCCAATGAAACTTGCTGCCTTCAGAATTTTATGTCACATCTCGAACATCTGTTGGATTAGAGAGTGGCGTTCTGACTGTAAATGAGTAACATCAAGCAAACAAGCACATTTATCACAGGAGAAATTTTTTTCATATGTCACAGTTTAAAATAATAGCTGTACAGAGGATACAGCTATTTGGATGTTACCTTCTAATAACATCCTAACTAGAGAGACTTGTATCCCATAGGACATGTGAAGCCATTTAGGAGCTGCCAAAAATCCAGTTCCACTAATGGCCACTTCAGGCTGGCTCCAAAAGTGACTCAAAAACTCCAATGTCACAATGCCCAACTTCATGACAGAAATAAACATATTTACAGCCAACAAACAGGCCGTTATAGCTGATGTCTTCCATCATGACAACTGTCGGGGGATTCATTTTTCACAACTTACCAGTTCAAATTACATTAAGATTGAAAGTTGGCCATTAGTAGGCTGGTAGCCCACCAGCGGGTGCCGTTATATTTTCCATTTAATGTAAAAAGAATGACAAGAAGAATGTGCTGCAGTTTTGTAAAGTGAAGAACTAGCGTTTTATTTACAACTTATGTCACACTAATTATCAGTTATCTTAGTTATCTGTGCAATGTACCCAAACAGTAGCAGTAATTTCTAACCAGGTTTGATAGCATTAGCTGACTGTTTGTTTGTTTTTTCTTCATACAGGTGACCCAGGAGGGTTTTTTTTGTTTTTTTTTCTTTTTTTCTCTCTCTTCCCCCCCCTTCTCACCATCTCTTCTCCCCTTTGGTTTCTTTCTTTCTCTCCCCCTCTTTCTCTCATTCATTCCCCCTGTCCTATTTATTAAAAAAAAAAAATGACAAAGGATGAACTGAAGCTCTGCCATCACGTAATGTCGCATACTGCTGTTTCTGATGTCATTTAAGAAAAAAAAAAAAAAAAGTGACTGGTGTTAATTCTAGACTGCCATCTAAATGACAGAAGAATGGGAAACCAGTGGCTGATTGCACAGTGGCTATATTGAATAAATGGAAGAAAATGAATGGCTGAATGGCTGGATGTATGTATGTATGGATGGATGGATGGATGGATGGACAAACGGACTGATGGGAATAACTTGGGTAGCTGAGTAACTTTGTTGTAATAGAGGTGTCATAAATGCATAAATTAAATGAATAAACACCTGAAATCAGAACTTCTACTGGCTCAGTAAGTAGTGTAGCGCCATAGTGTACTGGGTTACATATTAGCTTGGCAAATAAAAGGTCACTGGTTCACTCTTTGCCAAATAAACCACTCCTCTTTGGGGCTGTGTCTGGAAAGGCATCTGGTGTAAAACTTTTCCAAATCAAATATATGGAGCTATGGAGTGTGTTTATACACCACTCTACATTTAATCACTAGTTATTATTCATCTCTGGCTCTCTTAAACAGCAACCAACCAACTGGTTGCAGCAGATGGCTGTCCCTACATGAGCCTGGTTCTGCTGGAAGTTTCTTTCTGTTAAGAGGGAGTTTTTCTGTCCCACTGTCACTAAATCGCTTGCTCATAGGAGGTCATATGATTGTTGGAGTTTTCATCTTTTTTCTCTGCATTATTGTAAAGTCTTCACCTTAGAATATATAATGCGCCTTGAGACAATTGTTATTGGGATTTAGTGCTATTTAAATAAAATTGGAATTGAACCTGCTGTGGTGACTCCCTTGCAATAAGGGAGCGGTTAAAAGTGGCTCCATTGGATCAGTTGTTAATGAGCTAAAATGATAACAGACATTCAGAATGTGGCAGTTCATATTGTTATTTGTGCTGAGGAGCATCCAGTTTAATATTTCTTCAGTAGACAAAGAGGGGTAATCTGGCAGCTTTTTGGTGGCATTTAATCAACTGCATAAAAGAAGAAAATGGAAATTGTTTTGACTGCAGAATAATTAGAGTAAATGTGTGCTATGACCCCCAAAAAGGACATGGAATATAGAAATTTATTTTCATGGGTGACTTGGAGGTAAAAAAACAAAACAAGAAAAACCAAAAAGGTTTTAGATCCATAAGTACATTTAGCTTTTTAACTGCATTGTTTTATTTATGTATTTGTCTATTCCATGATATGTTTGACTTATCTGGTTAGTAATACTTGCTGCTTCCGAAACTTCATATGTGCCTCAGGAAAGATTAAGGTTACCGCCTCGTAGGCACAGTGGTAGTTTTTCCATTAAAACAGGAAACCTTCCTCATCCACTGGGCTACACACGGTCTCAAATCAAATCTTTACTGTATATTTCTTTTTCTCTCTGCAACAGCAGCTGCAGATCAGTTTGTTTCTGCATCCCAAAATGGTTGTTGGAGCAGCAACAAGCAACGCTGCAAGATAAATGAGGGCAAGCACAATGTAATTTCCATATCAATCATAGTGTCAGCAGCTTAGGTTGAGGAGAAGGAGAAAGGGAAAGAGGGAGGAATGGAACGATACAAGGAGAGGGAGAAAGGTAAAGGCTGAAAGTAAGAAAACAGATGCTTTTGTTGTTACATACATACTCCAGCTATTATTGAAATAAGCCATTTCAAACCGAGGGCCAAGTAATGCACCGTGGGGCACAGAGCGAAAACTCAGACCGACCGACTGACCAAGCCACCAGGTGTCTGACTGACAGACAATCCTTGAAACCATTTCAGAATCTCAACTGTCTCTCGCATGTGGGTGCCGACTGAGTGCAGCTGTCATTTAGATCATAAACGCCCCAAAGATTTATCTTCTAAAAACATTAACACTGAACTGTAGCCTTGATGTGGAGATGGTGTGGCTGACAAGCTGTGGGCATGAATGGAAGGAAAAGGAGGAAGAAAAGGACTAAGGGGAGGCCCTCAAGGCCCCATAACAAGTTCTCAAGAGTTGGGCTGGCGAAACTTTGCGCCGGTGTTATCTTGTTAAGCACGAGAGTCACTGAAGGACACCAGACAATTGATTGAACGGAGTTGACTTCAGCACAATTTCCTCTTCGTGGCGACATGCATCAACCAGGCCACGGGTCCCTATATTCTGCAGCTTAACTACCTCTCAGGCCTCCCACTGTGACAAATGGCTTCTGTCTCTTCTAATGTAATATTTGTTTCTACTTCTGAGAGCCTCTCGGCTACTCTGCGGCAAGTCTGTCTGCCGACTGCTTCATTGTGTTAGCTGACTTTATTCCCCAACCGGCTGTCAATTGGTGGACCGTCTGAGTGTTCTCGTCTGTCTGTCTTTTGTCTCATTGCTTGCGCGTCCTTCCCCCCCCCCCCCCAAGCTCTTTCTACTGCTCCCCCGTCAACCCCTTGCTCTCTCTGTCTCATGCTCACCATTTCGCTGTCTCCCATGTGCGCTATGTCTATCTCGCTTCCTTCCCCTACTCTCTCATTCTCATTGCCTCCCTGCCATCCTGCTCCCTCTTTCCCTCTCTCTCTGAAATCTCCCTCCTCCCCCTATTCCTTTCTCCACTTTACCGCCATGTCTTTGCTCCAGATGCTAGCTGTCTCAGCTCCGTGGGCTGAGTCTCAGTGATGGGCCCCTGCAGGAATTCAAAGCACCATTCTGGCATTTTCTTCCAAGCAATTGCTTCTTGCAGTAATAAAGGGGAGTAGCTTTAGCATCTCTGTCTGAATGGGCTCACTAGCCCTAGGCAAAACAAGCACAAGTGCACATCCGCCAATCCTCTCGGGGCAGGAGCACATCGTGAGTCTCTGTCCGGATTTCGACCCAATTAAGCCATCTCACGCAATTTACAGAATTGGTTACAAAAAAACGTACCATTAATCACATTTTCTCTGTCAAAAGCTCAGAATGAGGCTCCGGAATAAGAAAATCCGCATTTTTATTGTCACTGGAGAGCTGGACGAGAAGTTCACATTTGCATACCATGTACAATTATTATACACAAACAACCCTTTTCTTTGAGCTGTGACCTGTTGAGCCCTGCAGTCATACACCACTCATAACATGATATGTAAATATTGCACATGTGGTTTTAATGGTAATTAAAGTCACATCGACAGCAAATTAATTCACGATGGGACACGGAGCATTTAAGGTGCAATTAGCCATGGAGGCGGCTACGGTGATACTTTGCCTAACTGCAAACAGCAAACACTTTGCAATTTGTTTTCACATTAAGTAAATGTCACAGCATATTAGCATGCCATTATGACATCTATGTTTTCTTTTTTTCCCCCTTTACACAGCAGAGTCTGGTTACAAAGGTGCAGGTGATGGAACAGAGAAAAAAGGAGAGTCTGTTGAAGATGAAGCAAGGAGACAAGGAAGAAGCTTTGATGAAACTTTTACTGCATCTCTGTGTAAACAACTTCACAAACTGTTGTAGCTGCTAACTGTTCTGGGGCCATGAAAGCAGCTTTGGAGGAACAGGTTGTTCTTACAAGTCAGCATCATCTTTGTATTTTGCTTGGATATTCAGTCACTACATGTTTGCAGCACACAGTGTATGTGCATATTTTTTGTATTTTGTATACCTAAAATCAATATTATTAACCAGAAGCCCAGAAATACATATCAATAATACCGGAAATAGAAGTACTGGGAATGTAACTGAGTGTTTACCTTCATTTGTGAGTTTTATGTCTAAAAGGCTTAAATAGAGTATTTACCTAAAAGGCCAGCATTCATTAATTCAGTGACGGTGTGGAAGAGCAATGCATCTGTTACTTCTAAGCAGTTCTGTTTGTTATGTGTGTTTTGATGTAAATCAACTGATTTTTTTTCAAGTTTTTAAGAAAACGTTGGTTTGATGTTTTCCTTTAACAGAACTGAGCCTCTTCATGCAAGTAAATCTATGAAGTTCTACTAAGGCACAGTACTAGCTTGAGTTAAATGCTAACAGTGGTTTGGTAATAGTAACAATATCCATTTTCACACATGCACCAGAGTTCTAAACATTTCTATACAAGTATTTTAGTATAGCCAGGTGTCAGTTGCAGCCCTTCTCTTTACCTGGGTGTTACTTATCCCGAATTATCAGGTATTACCTCTTGTGTGTAGCACCCATCCAGTTTATGGCTACAGCTTGCTAACCAAGCTTTTTACTGTTTAATGATAGCCTACTAATTCATTTAAAGAACAACTTCCGACAATGCCCTAGCCTTATTCTCCCTACATTCTCTGAAATTCAAATGTGATGTTAAGTACAGCATCTTAATTTAGTATGTTAACATGCTAATATTTGCTCATTAGCATACAGCTGAAGCTAATGAAAACACTATGTACTTTGGTACTCTAAATACCTGCAAAGTTAGCAGGTATTTAGAGTACAAAGTTTGTCTTTCCAAAATTGTAATAAGAGCCCACCCTTAGCTGCTAAAATATTTTGTTGTAGACCAAAGAGGTCACCTAAAGTGGATGCAACCAACTGCTTGAGTATTAGACTCCTATTGCTCCCCATAAAGTCACAGTTGAACCTAAGTTATACGTATATAAAATGAGCTGTACAAACTAGCAAATAAGCTATTAAATTCTGATTTATTAACAAGAGTATTTATGAAGTGGTATCAGAGTCCCAAATGTGCAAACCTTTTTAAAACTTACAGGATGATAGATTGCCTTAGAGAGAGCCAAAAGTACTTACAGCACACCAAACAAAAACGTACTGATCATTTCCACACAGCAGATACCATCAATGAATTGACACAAGTGCTACACGTAAAACAGAACAAGGAAAAACAGAAAATACTGCCTGTGGTCATGCTGCCATATCCTTCCACACACTAAAAAAGTTTCCATATCCACTTAAAATTTTATACTCTAAGTTGCCAAAGCCTCAATATTAGTCTCCGCCTTACTAAGCTCGACACTGCCGATAAGTAGTATGGTCATTACGCGATAACAGCAAACGCTCCTCCTCCCCTTCAAATGACACTCATCATGGTCTTTAAATTTTGCAAAGCTACCTTTTAAAAAGTTGCTCAAATATGCATGCGATCCCTGGCCCCATTTCCGGCGGTCCGTAATGTGGCTCTTTGCTTTCTCTGTGGAAAAACTCAACAAGTTGACTCTTTATGAATTTGCGTCCCCAGGCCATCTGCAAGCCTTTCTGCCGTTCCCTGACAGTGGCTGCTCTCTCTGCCTCCCTCCCTGCAGAGGAAGAAGCTCCAGGCTATGCTGAAAATAGGATAAGATATTCAAATAAGTGCGCGCGTTCACCTACAAGTTCTTGCGTCTTTTCTTTTTTTTCAGGTCAGTCAAGTCCTGTCTTCTCCGCTGGCAAACCAGCCTCGCAACAGCAACAGATTATGAGTGTGTGTGTGTGTGTGTGTGTGTGTGTGTGCTTTGGTGTGTGTGTGTGTGTGTGTGTGTGTGTGTGGTTTTGTGTGTGTGTGTTTGTGTGTGTGTGTGTAAGTGTGTGTGCACTTGAGCACATGCAAGCCTTGGCGAATCACCACAGATGCATGACCGTGTGTTTTGAGCTCTTTGGGCGATGGGTTGAAATGCCCCCAGGCCTGCAATTCTCAGTAAACCAGTAACAGTTAACAACCTATTGATACAGCTGCAGAAGTACAGCGACCCATAAACAAACAGGCAGGAAACACAGGATACCACGCTGAGCGACAGAGTGATGTGATGAGAATGGCTTTAAGCTTTCGAGCCTGACAGCAGGGGAATGCATGCACGTGTGTGTGTGTTTGTTTGTTTTTGTTTCTTTGTGTGTGTGTCTGACCTTTCAGCATTTTCTAAAGTCTGTATCTTTACAGGGTGGTCATGTATGTGCAAATAGGTGATTGATGTTCCTGAACGACCTTGATGATGTTGCGCTCGTTTGTGTGCCCCGGTGTAACCTGCGTGCCTGCTTTGATGTTACGTTCATTACTGTCTCTGCTTTTCAGGGCTCAGATCTGAGTGTTCATATGCCTGTGCCAGAGGTGTATGTACCTGCACGCAACATTGTATCCAAGGGTAGAATGAATCAGCAGTTGCTACATGCCTAAAAATGAAGGCTGCTATAAGAAAAGAGTTGTGCGTGACCTCTCTTCCTTTCTTCCTCTCTATCACTTCCTCCTCCTCGTTCTCTTGCTTCCAGTTTCTCTACTTGTTACTCTGTCTTACCTCGCTCTCTGCTGTCTCTGCCTCTCTCAGTGTGTTTGCAGTTCAGACCCAGACCACAGCCGTGTTACATTCCTTAGCCATCCCAAGCTAAGATTAGCATACTGATTAGCTACCCTTGTGGGCTCTCTCATCCGCCTTCCCCCGAGCTCACATGCAGGGCTACAGTCTCATGAATACATAATTGCGCCATTGGCAAACAAATGCACGGCTGAGAGCTTCCAGATGAGGGAGCTAGTGCACAGAATACAATATTGTTTGTTGCTGTTGTCGTTGTTGTTGACTTCTTTGTAATGTAATCAAAAGGTACTGGAGCATTCTGGTGTGATTAATGTTTCCAGTACCGACACGTACATTCCAAATACTTCAGTTGTTGACTTGTTTTTATTTATCTCTCCCTCTTTTACTTTTTTCTCCTCTCCTCATGTTTGTCTTCTCCTTTCAGTTTTGTTTTTTTTGCCACTTTCACCCTCTTGACCGTGGCTTCTATTTCACCCTCAGCAGGGTTTGTCTTTCCTTTACTGCTTTATATCTTTTGCCTTCATCCTTCCCCTTATACTCCCTTTTTTTCCATCTCTTTCTTCTTGCCTCACTTGCTTTCCTTATCAAGGTATTAGAGGGGATATCAAGTCACCTGCTGCTCTCACCTTATTCGGTGCCTCTGCTTCTCTCTCTCTCTCTCTCTCTCCCTTTCTTCCCTCCACCCCGTGCCTCTCTCTGTTCTCTCTTCAATCTCTCCCTCTCACGAGGGCCTGGGAGAGGACAGCGTATCGTGTGAAGTTGGATGTTGATTCTAGGTGACAGGCACCATATGAGTCATAGCCATAATCACAGAGCTCCACCACCACCACCCTTTTGGCTGTAAAACACAGCAACAATGCAAAGCAAAAGTGCCCTTGGCACAGATATTAGCCATACATTACTAACCATCACACAAATGCATTTTCTAAGATGTAACACATTTTGTAAACACTTGAGAATTTTCTTTCTTATTTTGGTATCTTGGTATCTTGGTATCTATCTATCTATCTATCTATCTATCTATCTATCTATCTATCTATCAGATAGAGATAGATAGATAGATAGATAGATAGATAGATAGATAGATAGATAGATAGATAGATAGATAGATAGATAGATAGATAGATAGATAGATAGATAGATAGATAGATAGATAGATAGATAGATAGATAGATAGATAGATAGATATGAAACCAGTGCTGAACTTTAGTCTTTGATAGCAAAAACACTTCCAGTTCTATACAGGTCCATGGAAAACATCCTTTAAACTTGATCTCTGTAAACACTTTCCTGATGAGTTTTTGGTTCAGTCACTCATTTTGGATCATACTGAATGAAAAGTTAGATCTGTTCTGTAAATCTTGGTCATGCTATGTTTCAAACTGAAGTATTATCTGCAGTATGAAACTGCACACTCTTTGGTCAATAGCCAGTGAGCTGTTTCACAGTCAGACCTGCCCTTACTCGTCACATCTGAAAGATGAGAGTTGGTTGATTTTTCTGCAACAAAGATGGTGAGGGTGGAAACGCTCCTCTCAAGGCATTAAATAATCAGACTTTAGAAATTGGTAGGACCACCTACCAATTTATGGGCTCAGATTATGAACTGATCCCATAATCTCATCTGGAAAGGATTCACTGAGGTCATAAATGAAGAAAGCCAAAGTGACATTTTCTGATAAACTTCTATACAACTTGGCATCTTTTGCAACCAGAGGAGATGCCCCCTGCAGGCCATTAGAAAAACTGCAGATTCTAGAAACTTCAGCATTGGCTTCATTTTTCAGTTATGCTGGTTCTGTATGCATGTGAGTAACATGGACATCAATTTCTAGTAAAACTTGAAATCCTTTACAAACTGTGGACAATTTTTGTAAGAATATATATGAATAACTACCATGTGTGTATGTGATTATTACCATTTATATACACAAATCAATGGTTAATCATGTTTTATTGGTTTCTTTCTTAATTTTGAGTAGAAGGCTGTAGTAAAGCTGTCATTTAAAAATAATAATAATTAGACAATCAATCAATAGTAGAATATTAATCAGCAAATTGCTTGAAAACGGTCATTTTTCACACAAAATTGTCAAAGGTTTACAAGCTCCAGCTTCTAAAAACATGTCACCTGTCTTACATTAATGTATATTGATCTTGTAGTGAGAATGAATTGATCACTCTCACAAATATCATTTTGTCTTGAGATGCAGTCAATATGATAATGAATGCTTGTGTTGTAAAATAAACAACAATCAGAAGAGAAGAGAAGAGAAGAGAAGAGTCTGCTGAGAAAGCAGAGACTTCAGACAGAATAGCATAGAGGACATGCATTGGTCAGCTCAGCTCAGAGATCCACTGGTTTGAAAGATCTGGTTAAAAAGAGGAAATGAATAAAAGAACAAGTGCTACAAAGAGTCGGGGGAAAACAACATAAAAATTTCAAGCAGAAGAAAGTTAAGCACAAAACAGCGACAAAGATGGACAAAAATGTAAAAAAGAAAAAAAAAACCTCAAACAAACCCAGTGTGACCGGGACATAGGAGGACACATGAACAAAGTAGAGGGTAAGAAAAAAATACAAAAAGTATAAAACAGAAATACTGCACTGTCGAGGAAGGTCAGAGTAAAAGCAAACCCACAAGAAGAAAGGCAAAGCTAACAGTGAAAGGGAGTTGTGCGATCTACAGAGTTGCAAGTTCAAATGTTTGGAAATTAACAATGAAAAAAAATGAAACGAGGAGCGAGAAGGGAGGAAATTACACAAAGTCGGCCCCGGCACTAGAGTTTAATAGACCAATAATGGTGGTAACAAAAATGAAATATACCCATAAGGCGGACTGTTGGACAAAAGGTACCAAATAACACAGTTTGAGCAGCGTGGAGTAAAGAGGTCATAAAAGAGGAAATCCAGGAATGATTATCACTCAGATTATTAAGTCTCTGAAGGCTCACAGTGTTACTGGGTAAAAAGGTCGAGGTCCTTGCAAAGGGAAAAAGCAAGACTGCTGACTGAAACAAACATCCAAGTGTCGTGATTGGACACAAACGGAAGATCAATGGCACATGGCCGAAGGCACCATAAAAGAATAAAAAGCCCCCCCTCCAGAAGCTTTGGCTCTTATAAACTAAGCCTGTCATTGATTAACCTGAGGTCTGTGTGATTACAAAGCAAACTCAATCTTGTGTCCTTTGTAGAGAAGGAAAAAAGGTAAAAAGGAAATGAACGAGCTGAGGTCGGTTCACATCGCTGTAAGGAAAACTCAGCATCACAGTACGAATCTGTTACAGCACCAGCATAGCTAATGCACTGGAGGACAGGGTGATTACATTAACCATTAGCTCAGCTGCTAATGAAATAACTTTTCCCTTTCCTCTTTTTTTCCATGAGCTTATCATGGCTATTGCACATAGCCTCCTTTTTTTTGTTCACACATAGCAGACTGAAGCTCTGTGTGCCAGCTGGATTTCTCCTCATAAGTGAGTCAGAGACGGTTTGAGCGAGAGAAGGAAAGCAAGACGGAGAGAAGGTGTGAGGGTGCCAGGGAACAAGAAATGAAAAGACAGCCATGGCCAGAGAAGTAGCCCAAAAGAGAGAGAGAGAGGAGCAAATTGCGTGTGTGTGTGTGTGTGTGCTTGTACTTGCATACATTTGCCTAATAAGGTTATCCTCAGGCACTCTTGAATTACTGCCTGGAGTACTATTTGTCCAACTAAAAAGGGTTTATTCATAAATTTAAAATAATAATAATAAGATTTGTACCTTTTAACATTATGTGAATTTGTTATGTATATCTTCTGGATTCTGTGTTTCAGAGATGACAAATGCATGACAGCCTGACCTCACTCAGTCAGTCTGAGAAGCTTTAAGAGATAGATGGGTGCGTGTGTGTGTGTGTGTTGAAGAGACAGATAGAATAAGAATTAACGGGAGTCACATGAGACTTAATTAGGCCTGTGGCGCACTCCTATTCCAAGCCAAAGAAAGTAGTTTCACAAGACAATGAGACACATTCCCCTGTTTTTTTATGAGAGAGGATTTGTGTGTGTGGTGGTGAGGGGCTTCTCTTGATTCTGCCTGTCTGCATACATAGGAGCAGGAAGGGGCTTTAAAGTGAGTATGTGCACGCGCAGCTGTGATCCCCGTGCGTGTTTTTCAATAGGGGGAAAAAAGAAGAATATGACACGTCGACAACTACTGAGATCAATACGCTAAGAGCGATTGCCAATACCACTCACATAATTTTGTTGTCAAAGCCTTCCCACATGGCACGGTCACCCACTGTGGGTGTGTGTGTGGTCAAAATAGAGAGCGTGTGACAGACAGAGAGAGGAGAGGAAAGCGGCGGGACTTACCGCAATAGAGAAGCAGCAGCGCTGTCAGGAGCAGCACAGCCCAGAAACTTGACGACATTCTCGGCCAGCGACTGGCATCTTTGCGTCTTCCCAACCTTGACACTGAAGCCATTGAAGAAAACAGCTAGAGCACTTCCTTCGTTATGGAGACAAGTTTTAAAAAAGGAAGAAGAAATAAAGAAAAAATAAAGAAGAAAAAAAAGCGCTGACAGTAAATTCACAATCCAGCTCGGTCTCTCACAGTGATCATATCTCCACGTGTAATCCCACAAAAAGACATGTCAAGCTCGAGTAACTGATTAGGGGGTGGAAAAAACAAAAGAAAAAAAAAAAAAAAAAGAACTAATAACAAAAGAAAAAAAGCAGTGATTTTCTCCACGGGGCGCAACAGAAAAGGTCACATCTTCCACAGAAAGCCCAGTTGGGGAAACAACGCAGCGGGTTTTAGATTCGCTCGGAAACAGAACTTGGTCCCTTTTTAGTTGTTCCAAAGTGTTTTAGCCTCAATTTCCGCCCCGTTTCAGTCAGGGTAAGCGGGGAGATTGCGCTGAGTTACTGCTAAAGTGTTCAATCATCTGTACCGCAGCGTCGTAAAACCTCCTTTCACCTGTGGTAGGTTTCCTCGATTCTCTTCAGTCTCAGCAGCCCCGACACTGTAGCTCATAGACTGTGTTTAAAAAATATATATATATGTAATTAAACAGGCTCTTATAAAATCCAGCGAACAAACGCCTGCCTGGATGAAAGAGGGTTGGTCATAAAAGAGAAAGAGAGATTGGGGGGAGGGGTGCTTCAAGCTCTCGGTTTGGGCACAGAGTGGATGAAGACCACAGCATGCTTACAGAAGGAACCGAAGGATGGAGAGTGGAGGGGGTAGAGGCAGACGGAGAGGGAAAAAAGTGCGCACCGTGCGACTCCAAGTGTTTTTGCCTAAAGTGAAACATCCACATAATCGATATTACGTCAGGCAATAAGCCACTTGAGGTCGCGTCTTTTGCTGTTACGCCAAAGCAATCGCTTTGCGTCGTTAAATCGGCGTGAATTACAGCTTACAGTGTATCGATTTCACATACCCCGCTTTGATTTTTACCAATCAATCACGTCTGAAAACGTGAGATCGTCCCGCGAACGGTCGATATTTGTTCTGGAGCAAATGTGGGATTTGAACTATTTTGCAGTGGCATCAAGATGAGTTTGTCCCATTTCAGCAATATATCGACACACAGGGGCGATACTAACAAAGTGATGATGTGGGGGTGTGAGGAGGAGGTGGGGGGGTCCGATATTTTTCTGCTTGTGCTGCTGTTTATGTGCTTCTCTGTGGTGGGGATTTTCCATACACATCATACAGTCATTATTAGTTAGAGGTCTCAGTGCATGCACAGCCTTTTTTTTTTATCTTCTCAAAACGTCACTGAGCGTCTCTGGAAGAGCACAAGCTTCAGTTTGAAATAAATGGGTTTTATTGCCAGCATTGAGCATGGTGACGTTATCAGCTCATCGAACCATCTTAACCACAGTAACAGCGCCTCCTTTTTTTTCCTTGCCACACTGGTGTACTCCCATTAATACAATTATTTTTAAAAGTGGGGCGATGTTGTGTAATACTGGATATAAATGAACCCAGTGTCATTACATTGACCGAGAGACAGCCTATAAAGCACACTACGACCTCCAGCTTTTTAGTGTTGCATGCTATAATACAACACTGGTTTTCTACATAAAGATAGCTTTTAACCATCATTCAGCACATTAATCGGGACGTGTTTAACTTAAACTTAGGTGTCATTGTTTAGTCATTACATGGCTAAATATTCTTGCAATCTCTCTGGAAGGACTTTTCAGTTTTCAGCACCACGGACAGCTCCACCATGTTTGGAACAGCTCCTTGGACAGCGAGGCAATGGAGCCTCAGCACCACAAATACCGCCAGCCTGCCGGACACCACAGTGGCGCGTTGGTACCATGGACAGCGCCAAATGCTAAGCCCACAGAGCCACGCTGGTACCACGGACAGCGCCAGAGCCTGAAACTGTTCTGGCTGCTGGCAGCCTGAACGTGGAGGCCTCTACAGTACGTATTCACCTACCATGCGTGCTAATCCTGACGTCTGTGGCCACTGTATCTCACTGTCTTTAGGGTGAAAATATTCATCACTGTGAATTACGCTCCCATGAAGCCAAAAAGAGCAGCTCTCAATTCCAAAAATATCATTTATAAAGATTCCGAGCTTTGTTCGCTATACATTTCTGTTGTAGCAGTGCACCAAAGTGTAATAAAACAGGTTGTAATTGAACAGTAAAGTTCAGTATGTGTCCTTAACAGTTCTTATAAACCCATATTCTAGAGGTTATAATGTTATTAATCTGAAATAACAGACATGCCTCACTTAACACTTAAGGCTGGTTCAAGCCCTCATAGACTCAGCCATGAAAACACAAAGTTTACCACAGGTACAGAAACAACTTTGGTCTTTACAGCGTCCCCTTAATAACATCATTTGTACCAAAGCGACTGTTTTAAATTTGTTATTAATTTATAATTGAACTTTCTGGAGTTTAAAAAAGCTTAAAAAGTTGGTATTTATTGGCAGATGCTAGCTACCTACCCAGGGTCACCTTCCACATTTTCACCATGTTTGTGGTAGTTGTTGGCTTTTTGGAGCATTTAAATGGAAATCTTAAAAAATAATATGGGCTGCTGTGAGATGCAACCTATCAAAGAGGTCTGTGCCATGAAAAAGTGCCACCAGAGTTTGTAAGAGTGTATAATAAGAAAAGTGAAAATGGAAAGATTCACACCTAAAAGTGACATAAAAAAATTTAATCCAGACACCCAAGGTCCATGGTTTGAACAAGTAATTCAATTTAATTTAAATCAATTTTCAGTACAATTAAATTAAATGTTATTTATATAGCCCCAGTTGCCTCAAGATGTTTTATATTGTACGGTAAAGACCCTACATTGTTCAAATAAACCCCCCAAACTCACAGTTTTTAACAGAAAGAAACCTTCAGCAGAACCAGAGTCAGGCAGCGAGAGAGAGGCAGGATGGAAGGCAAACTATTGATAGAGAGCCAGAATTTAATATGGCTAATGATTAAATACAGTAGTGGTGTGTAAACGCAGAGGAAGTGAAAATATTTGAGTGAAGAAGTGCTTAGTGCATCATAGGAAGCCTCCATCAGCCAAGCCCTACTGCAGCGTGACTCCCAGCCCGAACTACATGCTTTATCAAAAAGCAAAGTTTTACATCTAGTGTTGCATCTGCTGAATCCAGGAACCACAGGTGAGCCTGGAGTCTGAGTGTGCTAAGTGCTAATAAGGTTCTATGAGGTCTTTAAGCTATAGTAATAAAGAGGCTTTATTGCAGGGGGCTGGTTGCATTAAAAATGCATCAACACATGTGGGTTTGCACCTTCTTCAGGCTGTAGGGAAAGTTTATGCTTCATTTTTGGTGACTGAAATCGTATTTTATATCTGTTACTGACCGGCAGATAGCACATCTGTGTGTACAGTTGCAGTTAGAATTTACTTCCATTTAGCAATCTCCATTCTAATCCAACATTAACAACTTTTGTCTTAAAAACACCCTGATGGTAGTTTCACAATGTAGAGTTAACCATTTTACCATAATGTCACAGTGACTACCCCCATCTTTTACATACAGTCTATGGCTTTCCTTAGCTGTGCTACTGTTGAACGCAAGAGCACACAAGAACAGGAACGTTACCTCCTACACAAATGCCAAAGCCTGCTTTGCACACACACACACGCATTAAGTCAAACTCACACGTTTCTTGCAGCAAATCATGGAAGTAAGCATATATACATAATTCTCTGCTGCTCTCTCACACATTCTCACAGCCATTTGCTTCAGCTTGAATATAATGCATAAGCTGTGGCCTACATATGTTATCCTCTCCTTCACTTTTACGTAACATTTCTGCAACTCCAAACAGAAGGAAGTGCACGAGGCATAAAAAACACTGAGTGAGTTCTTGCTATTTCTTGTTACCCCTTCACTCCCCACAAAGGCTTCAAAGTTGTACACAAAGGCTTACAGGCTCCTTTTTTTACTTTTTGGCTGTGAACCATAATAAAACATTATCTTATTCGCTCTTGACATGAGTCAGCATTGTGACACTGGTTCTGTTGCGTGCTAAGCGCTGGGATCTGGCCTATGTTGGAGTTCAAATGGATTCCAGAAATATGTGTAGAGTTTGAATGGTGCTTCAAAATGCAGATGGGGATTCTAAGAGAAACATCCGCACTTGGCAGTGAGCTCGCTGCCAAGAGCAGCAGCTTTGAAAAAAATCAGATAAACACACTCCTTTGGTAAAAGGATGATTCCCATCTTAACAGAAAGCTAAGGACTTCCGCAGCTGAGATGAGAGAAAGGATGAACCACAGAGGGGGTAATAAATGATACCTGTAGCCAAAGCACTACAGGCATATAACCAGTCTAAAAAGAGCTCTTTTCTATGCTTACATAATGCTTAATGATGCTTTTAAAGAGATATGGTATCCAAAGGCAATATCCAGTCGTGAATTAAGTATCACCTCCAGTTTTTTAAAATGAGCAATCACACCACATAAAATTAAAAAAAAAAAAGAAGACAGCATTGCATAAAGCAGGGTCGGAGAATAAACTGAAGCAGCTTGGATATTTCAGAAACATCAAACGATTACAGACAGATAATGAATGGTCCTTAACTCACTCATGGGTACTGGAAAATGCAGTGCAGCGTTAATGAATTGTATTTGATGGCAGCTACACCTCTCATCAGAGTTTGCTTTTCAGTCATTTGGCAGCGGCACTGATAATAGAGGCTCTTCTGTCATTTATGGATCACCACAGCCTTGAGAGCTCATTGATGACCTGTGCTGCGGTAAAAGCAAATGCACAGGTGAAATCTTACCAGGGATGCCTGCACCCGTGACACCACAGACGACCAGGCTGAAAGAGCACTACAAGCCACTCTGGATATACTCAGGAAAGATTATTTAGAGAAAAGCAGCCAGATGTGGCACCGTGATTCTGCATGACACGCTCGCCTTTCACACTACGCTGAGTTCTGACAAAGGGCTTTCTTGGCTCAAGGAACCAGATGTCCGTAGGATGCACTAGCTTCCACACAACACTGGATCGATGGTAAGGTGCTCCAAGGATATGGTACAGTGTGGTGTCAAGATGTGGTATAGCAAAAGCACAGAAAGAGAAAATACATTTTCTTCAAAATAAAAGTCCTACAGTGAAATTAGACAAAAATGTATATATATTAATCAATAAATTATGAGAATGTTTCTGAATGTTTCAAACCATTTACTCACATAATAATTCATGAATGGCTTTTTCATTTCTTCAGCTAAGAACACTTTGAGTCTCTGTTTCTGAATGCACTACTTTAGTCTTTGAATCTCAGTTTCCATGCCTCTTCTATTGATAAGTCTCCTGCTGCTGTTATGTAATTGATTTTTGGCAGTTGTCAACACCATGTTTTATTGATTTTGCAAGGATTGTACCACCCAGTGAAACCTTAATAAGACAAGGAGGAGGAAGAGGAGGAACTATACACAGTAGTTTAGTGATATTTTCAAGTATTAAAGCAGCAAAGTCACCAAATGACTGATTTTCAGGCTTTACAGGTGGCAAACTTCAGCTGGACAATGCAAGACGAATTTCTTAAAAGTACTTCTAGAATCAAGCAGAGGCGAGACACAGCGTTCTCCTTATAAATGATGTGATTTTGTGATGTGCCACAGCGGGGAGTCTAATTAGAGGTGCACGGCATGTGTGGTGGTCAGTGAGTTTACTGCAAGCATAACAAGCTGTGTCCCAGGAACTGAACCTTTAGTTGCATACACTTTAAACCCTGCCAAAACAAGATTTATTAGATCTTACTTCAGAAAGCATTCACTTGTATTCTGTACCTCAGAATTACAAAAGGGAAATGGCTGTTTAGGAGCAGGTTGGTTTAGGAATCAAGGAGTGGGAGATTGAACTTACAGCCTAATTAGATTTTAGGCTGTAAGGAGGTGTATGATTATAACCAAAATTTTGAAAGTAATGGCATTTCCTAATCAAAAGACTGTTGATGAATACGGGATTTTCTTTCATTAGGCTTGGCTTGTCACATAGCGCTATAGCGTGAACGGCGCAGCAGCCGTTATGTCAGTAATAGAAAACCTGCTGGTGAGCTTCTTCCTTTTTTCAGTGTTGTGCTGAGCTTCTCGCTGTGGGAGCGTCTGAGACCTGACCTTTCTCTATGCTTCTCACTTTGATCCGTCCAGACACAAGCTACTTCCTCCTTATTGGGCCACCGAGGAGGGCTTTGAACTTAGCTTGCCACTCAGTGATTTAAGCGAACATAGTCTTCTTATTGGTAGCACAGCAGGCTCTCTCTGACTGTCATGGATTAGGAGAAATAGAGGGAACCAAGAAGACTTTTCAGCTTCCCGAATGTGTGCAAGACAGCGGTTCACCACAGAGAGCAGGGAAGAAAGAGATCTCAGATTTAATACTGGAGTTGAATGGCTTAATAGAGCCAGCTTGTTAATTGTTCAGTTGGCATAAATGTAACATTTCTTGTTTTTAGCTTTCAGCAACAGCAGCATCCTCTCACTTTTGCTTTCAGTGAATACATCAGTGAGTGACATAAATGCTTTGGAATATTGATATGAAGAACATATGGCTGGCTTTTTGTTTCATATGTACGCTTTAATAAAAAGCTGGAGTTACAAATAAAAAAGGCATGATGATATCATGTAGTGCTTCCATTTAAGATTAGAGGATTAGATCTGTGATAGTCTACAGCATGGATGCCAGACTCATTTTACATTGTGGGCTGCATACCACCCGCTTTTAAACTTAAATGGTGTCGGCCAATGAAAATCGCCTTTTTGGCAATGTAAAGAGGTTTAATACATATTTAACCCCTGAGATATCTTAATATGAGAAAAAGAAGTGCAATTTCAACCTTACATCTCTCTCTTTTTTTTACATGATAAAGAGATCCTGCTGTGTTAAATCAAATACATCTGTCAGCACGACTCTTTGGGCATGAATTGTAAGAAATAAATGTTTAAAACTACTGTTCTATAATTCTAAAAAAAAATAAAGTTTTTGTCACTTAACAGAAAACATCCTTTCATTTACTTGTCTATTATTTAATTACTTTGATGTATCACAAATGGCCATGGGGGAGGTTTTTATGAGCAGGAAATCACGTAAAACTGATGATAATACAGTTAAAAGTCCAAAATTCAGCCCCACCTTTATATTTTCCAAAGTTGTCCAGTCGGCCATTTTGGAGTCTGTGCTTGGCCATTTCTGGCACCCAGAACTTATGTTTGACACCTTTTGTATGCAGCAGTTCTAAGAGCTCTGTAATGGTTTATACTTGAGATAAGTGCTAACAGCATCATATTAAGAGCAGTGCTCAAAGCGACGATGCTAATATGCTGCATTTATGTAGTGCTGGCAGAGTGTGAAGACTGGGATAATCTCACATTTTTCCAGCTTTAAAGTGCTTATGAATTATTACAAGATGGTTAGCCTTGTTGCTACCCCTATGGGATATCACTGAATTGTTTATCTATAGCACATTGCTTCAGGCACATTTTGCTTGTCATGCATATTTGTAAGTATTTTTAGAGTGAAAAGCATATTGTTTGGGTTACAATCAAGTTTTTCATAGTCAGTGCTGGTATCTTAATGCATAACATAAGCTTAATTGGCATGTTATTCATATAGCCTTTCAAGGGCTGGGCTTAACAATATTTTTAAGCTAACATTTTAAGAGGTCATATTTTCATATCAGCATTTTAAGCAATCTCAGTGATGAAAGGTTTAAGAATAATAACAACGAGCAGTTAGCTCAAACCACTGAATAACATCAAGGCTTATCAGCAAGATACTAGGCTATCTGAGTAGCGCAGATTAAATTAGCACTTTTGTTATTTTATAAGCCAACAATGTAATGTAATGGTAAAAATTGGGTTGCTGGACCACTGGTTGGTTTTGGCATCCTGCTGTTAGCATCTACCTGCTGGATAAACATGAACATATTTTCCACAGGTTGGTTTTACAGTGTTTACTACCAGAGTGTTAGCTTGGTAATAAGCTAATAGGCTTTGCTACTGTAATTAGCTAGAAACACAAACTTAACATAAATACACATACACAAACCTTTCAAACTATAAGCTGAGGATTGTATTTTCAGTAAAAAAAAAAAAAAAAGAAAGAAAGAAAAAATAGACGACAGAAAGAGAAAAAACAGAGAGCAAAGGGTGCACAATTGCTGACAGCAAGAAGACTTAACTAAACGCAGTGCAAAATCAATATGATTCACTAAAAACATTTCAGTAACAATACATTCAATATTAAAATGAATTATTTTTGGTCAAATGATGCTTTAAGCGCTTTGTGCTATGACCTAAATATAAGTATTTAATTCTGCAGAGTCAAGTTAAGTTTCAAAACCTCACAGCCCATGTGTTTTTGCCCTCCGAGGCAGAGATTTGCAGAGCTGGAGCTTCCGCCGACTCCATCTCCGTTCGCTCTGGGCTGTTTGTCTGTCCCCTGCTTCTGACCCCTATCATGCTGGATCACAGATAATCACAACAGCGATAGACTGGATGCCCTAGATTTAAAAAAAAAAGTTGCCTTCTTCAATTTCCTCTAGGTTCCCCCTTGAGATACAACATTGCTAGTTATTTTTTTACCAAACTGCAGACAAAACTAACAGCATCTCTTTAATAGCCTTCCTCCTGCACTTGCATACATCTCTTTATGACTCCCCTTCCCCACAATCCTTGCTAAGTAGGATTTCACACGGCATCCGTCGCAGCTGGGCGCTGCAGGTAGCCGATTTGCATAGATTGTTCAAGAATTGTAATTGAATGGTGTGCTCTCAGAAATCTTGTCGGAAATCATTTTTTGTGTTGCTTTGTTGTGAGTATCGCTCTATTCACGGCAGATGAAAGAGGTTTTATTATCCCATTAAGGGGCCGATGTCGTGGTGACGCAATGGCCACCGCTTCCACTCAATGCCATGTTTAACTGGGGTGGGGAGGGAAAAAACTTTTTAATAGGATCCCCACAATGACAATTATCTTCAGGCAGTTCTCTTTCTTGTGAACGAGGTCCCATTAATTGCATTTACAGACTCTGAAATGAAGTATGGCGAATGCTTTAAGTCAACGACTCCCAACTAATTTGCATGGTAATGAATACATTTCACTGGGAACCTGAAATGATCCCACATGAGTTTTTCTGGAAGCAGTGCTATGAGATACTTGGAAGCAGAAGTCTGGGAATAAGAGGTGAGCGTGAAGCAAGGCTCTAATCAAAGCTATTGTGCGCATATTTCCCGTTGGTTTAAATCTGCCAGGCTCAGTATGAAGCCTGTAAAAGAGCCATTTATAGAAAGGGGAGCTGTGTCTCTTTACAGAAGAGCTAAATGATGGGCATTGTTCCGCCATAATAAGGCTGTGTCTCACTGCAAACAAATCCCTTTTTGTCGAGAACGTGATTGATTTCTAAACGGGTTGAGAACTTTCCGAATTAGATCACAAACGAGGCTGAAGATTAACGCGTGGAGTGGCGGAAGTGCTTTTCCATGTTCCATTCTCCTGTCATGCTTTGGGCTGTTTTGGGCAATCTGTGAGCTCATCATCCATATTCGATCAGGAAACGGCCACCTTGTTGTGTATTAGATCAGCACCCCAGACAGGGAGGCAGCAGCCTAATCTTTCTCCAATCCTTTCCTCCAGTCACCATTTGGCTTTAGCCAGCTCCTTCCCTCTCCTTCGCCCCTGCTTTCATCTCCAATCTGAGTTAACTTTTTAACCTGCTCTAGCACTGCGCTCAGGCCACCCTTTGCTCCCTCTCCATACTGTTTTTGCAACCCTTGTGCCCTCCTTCTTCCCCCAACTCTTCCCTCAGCACCAAACGCTCCCTTCAGACTGCCTCCATTTGTTGCCCTCCAGCACTGTTATGTCTTCGTGTCTCACGTCGGTTCTCTCCCCACAGCCTCATAGTGTCCACTACACTCCATTACATATTTTCTGTCAAATCCTACTCTGATGTCTGACATTCCAAAACTACGGACCTCTTTACAGCTGCAGTCTTTTTTGGCTTTGCCTGTTCTTTCTGCACATTCTTCTGCTTTCTTTGAATCTTTTTTTCCCCTCCTTCAACCTTGTGACTGAGAGGAGAGAAGCATGAAGGGCAGGAATCAGTATACTCAGGGAAAAAAAAGAAAACACAAATTGACAGGCCAGAATCCTCAGGGCGGCTTTATGGATTCTCGGCACAGCATTGAGCAAGAGGCTCATGCAGCCATGCGAGACAAGCCACTAGAAGGCTAAATATAAAATTACCCCGAAAGAGATCCGAGGATATGGAATATGTGTCTGTGATATCTAACAATCTCTGGTGGCTAGAATAGCAAATATACAGTAAACTCAGGGGACAAAAGCATGCAGGAGGAATTGGTATTTTGGTGGGGATTTCTTGTTTGTGTGGGTACATGCTGCAATGATTGGAAAGGGAAAGGAAAAGCTTGCAGGTGTGAGGATTTTACTTATTTTTCCAACTGGAATACAATAAAATCTAACCTTGCCAAGCTCTAACCTCTTCTTATATCATGCCAAAATTGTTTGACAGCCAAACAAATGTTAAAAAAAAGAATAAAGCGTGGCAAAACAAGCAGCCATACTATTGAGTGTAGCGCAAATTGGCCGGCTCCCAGCTGACTGAATAAAAATCTGGTTTGATCCAAGGGACAAGCAATGCCACAGAGCCCGTGTGTGTGTGTATGTGTGTGTGTATTAGCTGTGTAATGTGAAGAGGCGGAGGAGAGCACAGGGGAATCACTCCATAATCTACTCCACCATTCACAGTACCTTTCCCGCTCAGTCTATAATACCCTCAGATGGGTAGCAGTGCCCAGGCTCGTAGCTAGCCAGTGAGCTCTGGAGACAAAGTCCCATTCCGATGAAAAATGCCCGACTGCAAACAGTGCAGCAAAGATGCACTCAAAAACACACACACGCACAAGCACACACACACACACACCCACGTAAGTAAACACGAAGTGTCTCTGTTTGGCTGTGAAGTAATTAGAGAAGGTTGAGTTGGTAAGTAGCGCTGTTGGCATATCAGTCTATAGAACAGATTCACATTTTTCTCTTGAATTACCTGCCAGTGGCTTCGTTTTTGCTTTCAACCACAGACACAATGCACTGGCAAGGCAGAGGGAATACATGACTGATGAGTGAGAGAGCAACAGATGATGGTTAAAGCAAAAAAAAGAAGGAAAAAAGGACGCACAAAGTCAAAACTTTGCACTTCATATTCAGAGGAATGACAAGAGATTAAGTGAGCAGAAAGAACATTAAAAAAGAGCAAAGGAGCCACACAGTGTTTATTATCTGTCTTCTAATTATTAGAATGATTGATGACTGCTATCAAGCGTTTTTGTAGCATGAGAGATTATCCTAAAGAGTCTGGCTGTGAAGTTTGCCGAAGCTGCTGTTAAGGTTTGTTATGCGTGGATGATGACATTCAAACGGTGTCAGTCCAGATTTTTACAGTCGTGTAGTAACTGTAAGGACTACATGAGTCTACAGGAGACTGTAATGTGCAGAGAACAGTTTCATGTATCTGCATAGAAAATTACGGTCCTAAATGGCCTACTCTTAATGTGGGAACACACTGGTGTCACTGTCTCTTCTTTGCCAGTACAGTTTGTTTGCTTCCTGCTAAATTGGTTAAATGGGATTGAGTCACTGAGCTAAAATTGTACTATGTAGTCCTGGCAAAAAAAATAAATGAATCCTATAATAGTGCAATGATGTTTGGGGTCATCAATAATAAATTCAAAATTTATCAAAGACAGTTTTTAAAATATTTATATTTTTTTCAGACCTTGTTGCTGACACTAATTGCTATTTTCGATAATTATTTTTACTACAGTGCCCAAAAACATTCTTATGTCAAAGTTTTTCAGGTCTGTAATGCTTTGTTCTTTTGTACAGTTACTTATGCTAATAGTGCACAATGTAGCTAATTTTCATTGGGCCTTTTGCCCATTTAAGTTATAGAAAGATTGTTAGTAAACATAATCTAGGGTGTGGTCAGGTTGAGGAAGAATACATTGCGTTTTAGGCATGCTATTCACTAGTCAATAATATCACCATAATAAGCAAGCTGCCAGTTCCCCAGCTTTACCCTCCAGGCTAAATCTGTTTTAAACTTAAGAATTTAAAACAGTAGTCCACAATTACTGGCATGAGCTGCTTTTTAGGCCATGAGTTTTTCTGATTGTTGTGCACCACTTGATTTTTGTCATTTGGGCATGGCCGAGTTGACGCAAGTACCGCCATTTCAGTGATATATCTGGACAGATTATACAAACGGAGATGCTTACATCTTTGATTTCCTCTACTGCTATATTGGCACTGCTACAGAGGCTTTGTCTGAGTGGTGACAACTATCAGTTATATACCACAACTAATGCGGCTATAGGACAAACAAGGCATTACACTTGAGATTTTCTAATGATGAAACAAATACAAGGCTAAGCTAGTAGGTTTAGCTAGCTTGCTGCCAGAGCCACCAAACAAACAACAGAATTCCTTAGTTACCTCACTTTATGAAGAAACAAAGCATACATTACCACCCTGTCTTTAACATCTCTAATGCTAGCAGCAAACGTGTTAGCTAACACCCAGTTAACAGCATGCTAATCTGACAAGTCTGCTAAAAGGTAGTTAGGCCCCAGTGATTGAGTAGCCTACATTTTAGGATAGATTAGATATTGTTCATGGTTAAAAATGCAGGCTTACAAAGGTTACTTTGAACATGCTTCAGAATTTGCATCTGCAAAACTCTTTCATATTTTTGTAATTCATCAATATTCTGATTTGAAATTCAGTCAGTGTTGGGCACACAAATGTGCAGCAGAGGAGATATTTGCATTAATTACAGGGTCTGTGTCATAATCTCACCGAAGCGTGTAACATATTATCGACTCGACACGTCATTATTTTCAGATGCAAAATCCACCGGAGTGCTCTTAATCAAATGAACTCCTTAGAAAAGAGTTGCTTCCCACTTATTGTTTTCCTTCGGTGACACCTGAAAAGGCACACGACGCCAGAGATATGATGTCAGATTCATTAGAGACATGTCATTTGTTTAGAGACAGTTGATTCAACAGTTCATTTGCTTGTATCTGGGTTTTTGTTTCACTTGAGTTGAGAATTTTCTTTCCTATTTTTCAGTAGAATAAGAGATGTTTCTGTCAGGCAGTGCCAACTTTCAGTCAAAAAAAAAATCACAGTAAATGTCTGATTTGTTCTGATTCCGCTGGTTCATTTAATGAACCAACTATTTCAACTGCAGCACAGGTACCCTAAATTGCCCCTGGCTGTACAACATTTTTACAAAGATCAATTGATTCACCCCTTTTAGACAATTAGTTAAAAAAGAGACGAAGAAAAATTGCTCCTATTTCCTTTTTTTTCTTGAGGGGTAGTTGATGCAATGCAGCACAGACTCCCAAAGGCAGGATAACTGCAATGCAACCCTGTCACTTACTTCTTCCTCACTTGTTTGTTTATACACTGATGAAGAGGACTTGGGATGAAGACTGTCATCCACGTTTCATTTCACCATCAGATGCAAGCTTCAGCAGGTTAGCACAGTTAAACTGACAGGACTGCAATCGTGTGTGTGTGTGTGTGTGTGTGTGTGTGTGTCCCTGAGCGAGGCTTTTCTCAATCTGTAGGTGGACAGCTGATAGGATTCTTCTTACACCTCACTTGGCCTTCTGAGTGAGCTCGCGTGGGTTTTATGTGTGTGCACCCAACAGTGCAGGTATGCTGATGGGTGCACAGTGTGCATACCTGACAGCCTACTTGTGTAGTAGTGTTTTTTTGTTGTTTTCTTGGCGAGGGGGGTGGGTATATGTCTGTGTGTGAGTTTGACTTTGTGTATACCTGTCAGACTGCGGATAGTTTCTGGGTGTGAAAAGGGACAGTCTACAGGCTGACAGCACACAGAGGGAGCTGTTTGGGGGGCAAATATTGCCGATGTGTAAGGCTTCATGCTGGCAAAGTGGAGTGAAGGGCTGGAGCTGTCAGGTGTTTCTCTTTTTGCCTATCTGTCTTTTTCTGCCCTTCACAGCTCTTTCTCTAATTTTGTGTCAACATCGTCTTTTTCTTTCCCCCATCTCTCACCACATGTCACCTTGCTTGTCTTGAATCAGCAGTGAGCTCTACCACTCCAGCTTTCTCTTCTACCTGAGCTACCTGAGGTAATTGCACATGAAGGATTTCTGACAAGTAAAAAAGAGGGGGGAATGGAGGCCTAATAAATTGTTACAATCTTAATCTGATGATTTAAGGCAGTGTAATAAGGGGTGACTTTAAAATAAGGACTCCAGCCTGGCTTTTCAACCAGTATGTTTGAAAAATATCCTAAAATTAAAGCTGGCAGTCAGCAGTAGTGCTGTCATTTCACATCCAAAATAATAAGAAAGTGTGTCACTGTCCAAATACTTGAAGAGCTTACTTTGTAAAGCCTTTTTCTGAGCCAGGAACTCAGAGTGGGAAGGAAGGGAAAGTGCTCCATTTTAATGCCATAACTCTCCTGGGCTCATGGATAGAAAAAGCACCCTAATCATTGCTCCACAGTTCTTACGCTCCTCACCGATCCCAAGCTTGAACACTTTAAATAAGTCAACCACACGTTTCCTTTAAACCCCTGCCTCAGTAATGAACTTTCATCTGTTTTCGTACAAATACAGCCACCAAGAACAACACAAAAGAAAGAAATAACTACTCTCTTTGTTATTGTTTACTTTATTTTGCTAGTTTTTTGTCTTTTGTGTTTTCTAATTTTACAATCATCTCAACAATTGAGCTGGAAAATACACTTTGCGATACTATTGCATTTTCAAATTTTTTCAAATTTTCAAAAGATCTTTTTGTCACTAAGGGAATGTTTTCCTAGGGGGAATAAATGTATTATTTGAGTCTATTTTTGCGCGATCCATTTAATGCTTTGCAGCTTTTCTTTTCAATCTGAAATTTTAAAATGAATCTAAAGAAAAAAAAAAGATTTGAGACTTGTATTGTTATGTTTTCCCACCATCACTACACACACTGGCAATTCACCTTTTTTTTTTTTTTTTTTACATTTGGGTTGTTTAAAATATAAAAAAAATTAAAGCATGTACAAATGCATGTCAAACTGGAATATTTGGCATATACTTATCGATTCAACTAAAGATATGGGAGATGCTGTGTGTTTTTGTGACAGGCTGCTAGGAACACATTTTATGAAGATAAGATTTATTAGAAAAATTAATTAATTCTTAGTTAAATTGTCTCATATGTGTAGACACAAGACAGGTGCAGATGGTTTAACGAACACAAAAACAAAAAAATTTAAAAAATAATTAAAAAGGTGTCCAGTCGAGGACACTTTACAAAATTACAAGAAAGCCTGGATCCATGGAAACAAAATATAAAGATATGAGAGGTGACATTTCCACAGTACTGTGGTTTCTGTTATAATGTCCTTTTAAAGGCTTTTTAAAATTTCCCATATCCTTTTGTTTTATCAAAGAAATAAATGAGTCAACAAACATTTTTCTAATTTTTTTATCAATCACTGACAAAATTATTAATCGCCACTGTGCCAAGCCATGTTTACTAAAAGTCTGCAACAACTAATTTTCAACTTTCCACATAGAATAAGAGACCATGTAACTTTACATAAACTGTTTGGTTTTTTTTAAGTTAAAAAACATAAAAAGAGACTTTTCGGCACGATCACATTTATTTTCAATTTTAATGACTACATTTGTAACTGATATCAGCATTTTGTGTGCAATAGTTTTCTGTTTGACAGTGAATCATAGAATTGCCTTTTAATCCAGAATGTAAAGATTAAATATGCAGGAAATGTCTCCATAAGTGCTTCATGTACTTTTCACAAGGGTCTTCTGAATCGCTCTCTGTCTGGTCCCTCACCCAGGACCAATTTGCCATGGGAGACCCTACCAGGAGGCAAAAGCCCCCAGACAACATAGCCCCTGGGATCTTCAAGTAATACATCCTGTACTCAGGATGTATTACTTAGTTTAGAATCCGTTCTTTATTCATAAAATGGTTATAAATATGAGGAAAATGCACAGACTTTGCTTTAACCAATTACATGGCTTAGAAGCACAGTCACCTCCCAAAAGGCCCCGTTCAAAGCAAGAAAAAATGTTCTTTATTTTTGGATTAGTGTTTGTAGGGGGTATGAAGCTCACTATCATATTAGCTATTCAGCTGATGAATCATCATAAGGTTATTTAAAAGGTGGATAATATTAGTTGCAATTCATTTACAGACTCAGTCACTCTACCTCTGATGTCTCTCATTAAACTTTCATTTGTTGATTGTAGGCATATAAGTGTAAAGCGATGCACCTCCCAGATTCTAATAACTTCCTTCCTAATAACTCCCAGATCTGCCGTTGTTCCCACAGGCAAGATCAGCAGTTGGTTATCACTAACAAAGCTTGTCCAGGTAACTGCATGTGGGTTGTTGAAACAGACATAAACAAAGTACTTTTCAACCTCCTTAAAGCTTTAAGCTTCAATTTTGCCGTTTTGCTAGTTTTAATTTTTACCAAGTGAGCACACTTCACTAAGTCAATCAAACTCTAATGCTACTTATTTTGTGGCATGAGTGATTTTTAATTTCAATTGGGCTTTAAAATAACATTTGGCCAGTTTGTAATCTTATTTCCATGTATTCATTGCCACAGTGGTTGGCTGCTTATAAATCCACTAAACATCAGCGTGGCAGCTTCGCTTTCTTTTGCCGACCACTGTTTTTTTTTCCATTTCTTTTTTCTCTTTTTTAATTGCCTTTTATTTGCTTGTTTTTTAACTCCCTCCCCATGCCAGGGCAGCACATAAACACACAGCCGAAAAACAGCAACAGTAACCCAGAAACACAGCAGCATAGTGGGCAGTTAATTTACTTAACAAGGCTTTTTGAAACAGAATTTAAAAAAACAAAACAAATGTTGCTGAATTAGAAAACAACAGCAGATTTACATCAACTTGATGTCCCTGGAGATTCACTAACTGGCTTCTATGGTAAGAAGATGACAGAGAATAGCAAACAGCACTTAACAGCAATGTGCCACAGGTTGGAATAAAGACAGCGGTATGAATACCAACACAGCTGGATATTTACATCAGCATCAGGAGCTGGAAGCTATGTTGTACAGGTGCAGCTAATTGGACTGATAAAGAGGAGCGTGATAACTGATCAGTTCCTGTGTAGGTAAGTGAGAGGAGTGGTAGCTCTGGGCTCATTTGATTAGATTAAATGAATAAAGAAGGTGTTTCCTTTTAGATTTAAGCTGATAGGACAATAAAAGGGAGCAGGAGTATATTTTAATTGAGGCTAGATTAGCCCACATTTGCTTTGTACTGCCAAAAGTATTCACTCACCCATCCAAATCATTGAATTCAGGTGTTCCAATACCTCCATGGCAACAGGTGTAAAAGATCAAACACATATGCATGCAGACTGCTTGTATAAACATTTGTGAAAGAATGGGTCGCTCTCAGGAGCTCAGTGATTGGATGCCACTTTTCAACAAATCCAGTCATGAAATTTCTTTGCTTGTAAAAATGCCACAGTCAGCTGTCAGTGGTATTATTTTAAAAAAAAAGTGGACGTGATCGGGAATGACAGCAACAGCCATGAAGTGGTAGACCATGTAAAATCATTCAGTGTGTTCTCTAGAGTGACGTATCATGCTTCTCTATCTGGTATCCTATGGATGAGTCTGAGTTTGGCAGGTAACAGTACTTATCTGACTGCATCGTGCCAAATGTAAAATTTGGTCGAGAGGGGTTATGGTGTGGGGTTGTTTTTCAGGAGTTGGGCTTGACCCCTTAGTTCCAGTGAATGGAACTCTAAATGCTTCAGCATACCAAAACATCTTGAACAATTTCATCCATCCAACTTTGTGGGAACAGTTTGAGGATGGCCACTTCCTGTTCCAAAATGACTGTGCACCAGTGCACAAAGCAAGTCCATAAAGACATGGACGAGCAAGTGTTTTATGGAAGAACTTGACTGGCCTGCACAGAGTCCTTCCTATAAACTTTGAAATTGTTTAGCTTTAAAGGGTGGGCTGACATCCTTTTGAACCCCACTGAATATGAATGGGATATCAGTTCATATACTTGTGATGGCAGACGGGTGAATACTCGTCAGTATAGGGTGTACCATGTTCACATAATAAAGATGTGAAACAAAAACAGTACATTGTCAGTGGTCCAATTTCAGAGGTCACCACCCACTAAGCTGCTGGAAGCTCACTGTGGATTATTGGGTTTTGTCACTTGTGTGTATACTGTAATATTATGTTTCTTGAAATAGTGGGAAAAAGTCTGCAAACTTTCACAAAGAACAACTATAAATGTCTGTGGCAAAATAACCCAATTTATTTATGGAGACTGAGATGTGTCTTCATTTGCTTTACAGTGATGTCCAAACTTTCATGTGAAATTTCTTCATTGTTAAAAAAAGATTCCAGCGCAGGAGAAATCAGTCACATTTAAATATGTTGTGTTTTATGTATTTATTTATTTTCAGAGTCATAAAAGTTTTCAATCACTTGAGAGTTATGCAGTTTAAAAAAAATCTGCATAACTTAACAGACAAAAATTGCAACAGGAAAACAGTGGAGCACGAGATCAATCTATTTGTAAATGCACAACACTTAAATAATACATTTATTATTTAGTATGTAGTTGATTGCTTCTTTGAGCTACCGCAGTCACAATGTTCTGGTACCACACATCCAGGCGTGTTCAAACAGAAATGTAATTTCACTGTCAGTGTGAGTTCTTTCAAAGTGTTTATGACTTTAATAGACCACGAGCACAATCTCAGTGGACAACGTTTTCATTTAACCTTAAAAAAATTCTGTTATCTCATAGTTATGCAGCTATAACAAAAAAAAAAAATCCATAAATCTATACACTGATTATCAAGTATTTGTGTGTAATGATGACAGACCGTATGTGGGGACACACTGACAGTGTGCATTCATTTTTACTTAAGATCAAATGCATATTAATACTTTCTACATCCGCCCAGGCTTCATCCCAGTTCAAATTTAAATCCGTATTAACAAAAATGACTTCAAAGCTGGACACATATGAACATTTTGAATAAAACAACTAAGGTGAAATTTGTTTCTGCTGTGTTCAGACCAAGTGAAGCTTAGCACCTAGCTTTAAACATCTTTGCATAAGCTGGACTTTCTGAATCATATCATTTCTGACATGTGAAAATACAACTCTATATATAACCCCAATTTTCCACAATGTAGAATGTATACAAAGAGGAGTAACATTTCATAATTGGGTTTATTTCGCAACAGATCAGGAACATGACTGTGTATAAAAAAAAGAGCATCTTAGAGAAGCAGAGCTTCTCAAATGTAAAGATGGGCAGATGATCACCAATCTGAAAAAAAACTGAGTCTACAAGTTGTATAACAATTCCAGAATAATGCTCCTCAATGTGAAGAATAAATATCTCATCATCTACGGTGCATAAAATCATCAAAAGCTTCTGAAAATCTGGAGAAATCTCTGTGCGTAACAGATGATGCTGAAATATTGCTTCAATATTGGATGCCTGTGATCTTCAGGCCCCGAGGTACCACTGCAGTAAACACAGGTATGGTTTTCTCATGGAAATCACTGCATGGGCTCAGGAGCACTTCCAGAAATCTGTTAAAGTCTGTTAAAACGCTTAAGCCGTAGCACCCACCAACGCAGGTTGAATGCTGCTGTCACCTTGGGGCCAAAAACTGTTCTGAGGCCAGACAGATAAAAATGTGAAATTCTTTTTTGGAAAACATGTAAATTGTCGCGGTCCGCTGGCCCTACTGGTTTGACTCGCCTTTTCTGTTGCCACCCATTTGCTCTCTCTATCCTCTGCCGGTGTGAGTGTGTTCCAGAGTCGGAGTGTTTTTCCTGGGTCTCCCACACCTGAAACTCGTGGCTGATTGTGCACTTGTGCACAGTTGAGCTAATTACGGCCTGGCTACGTAAGGCTGCAGTTGTCCCACAGTCTCTCCAGATCATTGCACCGCATGTGGTATCAAAACTTGGCTTCCTGGTCTGTTTGTGATTTGCTCTTGATAATTATTTAATCTTGAACTCACTTTGTCTCCTTTTGCTCAGATGCAGGTGCCATGAGAAATGCTTTGGAGAAACAAGTTGCGACGATGAACTTGCCGGCCCTCCTTCTTTGCCCACACATGGACCGCTCCTGTCAACACCTTGGAAACGTCTGTTTTCAATTCAGTGTACAAATACTTACTTTAAATTTGACTTCTGTGGTCCATGCTTGAGCCCAGGGTTCATAAAGTGTCCCAAATATAACTGTAATTAGGGTTATGAATTCTCATGTAAGACCATCATGTAAATAAACTGTTTATTGTCGTCAAGATCATTAATAAAAATTTGCAAAAACTGCTGTTTCTATGTTATTATGACTTTTTTAAAATTGAAACCCCAAATACTAGTTATAATCCCACATTCACCACTTAAATTAAGATCTTAGTAAAGACGCCTTTGCTTAGATTTACTTAGCTGTGTGTATTCTTATTGCTTTTGGACCTTAAAGCAATACAAGCGCTCTGTACACATACACACACAAACACTCTACCATCCACTCTAACACAATGTGGTCGACCACAGGCAAACAGCAGGGAAGTTGCAGAGTAATGGGACAATCCATCACCAGCTGCTGCATGCTGCTGCGTGGTCTTAGTCAAAGAGACCCACCCATGGAGACACCGAGGCAGCAGACTGGAAGGAAGCAACTAGAAGGTAGTGATTTAGAGACCAGAGGTGATAACTGGTAAGTAGGAGGATGGGCAGGATGGCTAGAAATGATCATGAAAATGGTCAAGTGTGATGACTGCAAGAATATGAATGTGAATGCATGTTATACTAAGAAACTATGGCTGAATTCTGGTCCTTACTTTTAATAACATTTTGTCATGAAAGGACAAACTGAGCATTTTACAGAAGGCTCACACTCTGTTCTGGGTTTCTTCTCTTTTGCCCCAACAAGAAACAACAAAACAAAAAGATGTCATTTTAAATGTAAATGTTATCACTGACTGTGACTCATCCTCCCTCGCAAAACCCAAAATCTACTTTAACCTTTAAATATCAAATAGATATTCGAATAGTGTTGTGGGAGCTGATTAACTGGATGTTTGTAGCTGTAACACTGTAGTTTAGACCAGACTGCATAATCAGCTGCAGATCATCTCGGAGTACAACCATCCATAGTTCCCATGATAGACTTCCTATGACTTTATCATGTTGACACAGAACTCTTCACTACACCAGCAAGGTATGCGGTGAATCCAGGCTAACAGATATCAAGTTCAAGACTTCATGCTCCATGTGTCAGCCATTATTTAATGATGAGCATGGATTAGCCATACGTAGTCCTTGTTTCCTATCCTTACACATCCATACAGCAACTGTTTTGCTGCATCCAACCAAAGTGTGCTCCAAGCTTACAGAGCAGAAAGATATAGGTTACTCCAAAGCTGCTGTAGCTTCTATAACATTACAATACAAAGCCATCCATGTAATGGTGGTTTTCTGTTTGTGTAAGGCCAGAAGAAATTTAGTGGGGTAAATATGAAAACATAAAAAAGTCAACTTTTATATTTTTATATCCTCGTAAGTCTGACAGGCATTCTTTGGTGAGTGTAGTGCAAACCATTGTCAGTAAGCCCAAATACTAAACGTAGCAGTTGCTTTCTATCCTGTTCAATGTAATCCATAATTCAGTAGTAGAGAATGAAAATAAAATTCTGAAATGTAATTTTAAAACACACAACTAGTATTGTATTTTGGTATTCTGTTTGCTGGTAAGGGTAAGCGTTCTCTGTTAAGTATCATTATGTGCATCTAGGGCATAAATAGATTAGCACATAAACATACAAAAGCCCTATTTCTACAATCAGATCAAACATGTGCCCCATGCCACGAAACTAAAGGTAAGTCTAATCTACTCAGAAGCTGATATGCCTTGATCAAATTCAATCTAGAGCTCATTGAGACCTATGGGCTGGAGACATGTGGCCAAATCACCAAGGAAAATGAAATTAGACTAGATTTAATAGAGCTGTATCAGGCAATGAAGAGACTCATCATGAAATCAGTGCTCCATCCATCGTCCAAATGGAGACAGGTGATCAGCAAAGACGTGACCTACAGATGCAATTAACAAGAATTAAATGATCAGACGAGGAGAAAAATTCAAGGCATATTTGAACTTGTTGCATTTAAAAAGAAATGAAGAGAACAGTGCATCGAAATCAATGATCTGTTCGCCCATCAAAACAGGGTAAATGGACACAGTGTAAAGGTCGCACATGCACAATTCGCTGGAACGCACAGAATATGCATACTCTTGACGATCTAAAGATAGCTGCGCAAGCACACACACAAAAACAGCTCTCACACAGTGATTTAACTCTCCTTACGCATTCATGCCACGAATGGCCAGATCGATTCCTAACCCGAGGATTCAATAGTAACCACATTAATCCACCACTGGGCACAGTCGGCGTGTCTACCAGACAGGCACTCAGTCAGCCACTCTGCTGCTTGGGATCAGTATTGGCTTAGAGAGGGACTCTGAGGGAGAGCAGGGGAGAGATGGGGATGAATGAATGACTGCAAGCCTCTCGAAAATGTCACTATGCTCACTCTGCCTGCCCTTTGCAAAGATGTCTGGTTGTGTGCACCATATCAAACAACTGTGGAAAGCAAAGTTCGCGCAATTAGTACACTGTTCGTGTTTTCTGCATTTGCCTGAAGGAGACAAGGAAGAACAGCAGTGTGACAACAATCATTGTATGAGAACTGGCCAAACTTTAACTACTGCAGTATCAAAAGAGAGATTAGACGGAGTTATATTTTTATGTTCATGATCAAGAAAATAACTACACCAAAGAATTCTATTAGTTAACGTTCACTTTTAATTAGAGCCCAATTAAAATATGAAAACAAGATGTGAGAAACACCCTTCAACAGTGTAATGAGTGTTGAAATTGCATTGTTTCTTCAGCAGAGGGCGCTCTAAAACTTTAGTGTCACCAACACGTGTTTGCAGAGCCACAAATACAACAACCTGCTGATCTCAGCAGAGTTGGACTATCTTAATAAGGGCTCATAAATAACTACACATAACAAATGTCAAAGGAACCAGTTTGTTTCCTTTACCCGAGAGAAAGAAAATATCAGTCAATATATCAACTTGTTAGATCACCAACTACTGGTATTGGTGTTGATCTTTCTATATTTAATGGTCAGCCATATTAATACCTCCATATCTTAGTCAGTGCCTGGTGAGTCGAGTGCACTGCATGCTGCTGTATTTATATAGTGCCATGTAAAAGTAATTGCCCCATTCCTGATTTCTAAGTTTTTTGTATATATGTTACACTTGGTCATGATGCAGGTCATTAAACGTATTTTACTATTAGACAAATATAATCAGAGTAGATACTAAATACAGTTTTTAAGTCATTTCATTTAAGGGGAAAAAAGCTACCGGTGCTGCGCTGATGCATTTATAATGACTGGAAATAAATATAAGCATGCTCCAATGGTCCTGACCTTAAGTCAGACAAAGAATCTCAATTTGATTTGATTCAAAACTTTCACTAGGCAATTAAGTCAAGTCAAATCAAGTCTTTGGTCAGCAGTGGTTTTTACCTCTGAACTCTTCCATGAATGTCATGGTCTCTTATTGTTGAATTTGACCCTAACTGAGGCAAGTGAAGCCTGCAGTTCTTTATATGTTATTCTGAGTTCTTTTGTGACCTCCTGGATGAGTTGTCAGTGCGCTCTTGAAGTGATTTTGATAGACCAGCCAGTCCTGGGAAGCTTTACCACCATTCAGAGTTTTCCACATTTGTGGACAACATCTCTCTCTGCAGGTTGCTGGGTTGCTAAAACCTTAGAAATGGCTTTGTAACAATTTCCAGATTGATAGATGTTGATGACTTTGTCTCTCATCTGTTCTTTGGTTTCTTTAGATCGTGGCATGATGTGTTACTTGATATTTTACCTTAGTCCACATTCTCAGATGGGTTATATGATTTCTTGATTCAATAAGTCTGGCAGTAATCAGGTGTGGGTGCGACTAAGGAAATGTAACTCAGCTTTCCAAAAAATAAAACGTGGTCAATCAAGGTTAATTCATGATTTAACAATTTCTTTTTCACACAGGGCCAGGTAGGCTTGGGTATCTTATTTCCCTTAATAAAGGAAATCATTATTTAAAAGCTGCGTTTTTATTTTTTGTTTTTGTTACGCATTTTTTTCTTTAACACTGTAGACTATGGGGATTAGCTAGCTTTCAGTGTCAGCCTAAAGTGACCATTCAAGGATGACCATTTTTGGCACTTCTGTGTTGGTATCATTTTTCACCAAAGGTTGCTTCAGCTCAGTGCCAAAAACCCAGTTAGGGAATATTTGTGATATATTACTTCAGCAGACTTCTAAAGACTTACAGAATCTATACTGAGGAGGATCAAAGCGATTATTTTTTTTTACCTCTCTGGAGCCTAACTGTCTCAGGCATTTTCTTTGTGTATCTACTGTTCTCCTTTGATTAAATCATGCAGCTAATTCTTTGCATGTTGTGTATCTGTTTGTGTCTCCGCTTCCACAAACCTGTTCAGGCCACCTGGTCGTGTTCTCAGGCAGACTGAATCTGCTCACTTCTGCTTCCAATAAAAGAAACTCCTTGGAATTCACAGACAATTTGAACAGTCATGCCAGCATGCAGGCTGTTGGCAAACTCCTTATTGGACCTATTACAGCCAACACTCATTTCCCTGACTAAATTTCCTGGAGAGTCCAATCCTCCTTCTCTATCAGCCCTCATTTAGATCAAGTACATTTTCTCTCTTTGGCCTAGTGGTAGTTCAATCAAGAAAGTGTGACACTGATGCTCAAACCTGACATGAATTGATAAAGCTTTCCTTTATGCTGCTGTCTACAACTTTTGTAGTTTTTACAACAATTACCATAAACTATTTTTATATTTTTTTGCCTCAGCAAACCATCACAATGGATTTTAAATCAAATGATCAACATATAATTTAAATGTGTCTTTAGTGGAACAAACATATTGTATTTATTGTTTAAAATTACAGTATTCCAGCGCCACAACGCGGTTCACCTTTTTTCACTTTATTTATTTTTTATATTTGACTTATTTTGGCAGTAAAATCATCATTTTATTCTCTAAAAAAGATTAACAGGGTTGCTGTTATTAATCTTTAAAACATTGCAGTATTTACTGTTACATTGTTTTATATTTCCATTTCTTGTGTTGTAAAGCACTTTGTGATTTTTATCTGTGAAAAGCACTATATAAATAAATTGTACTTACTTACTTACTTTTAATAGTGTTTATAAGAATTTGGGGGAAAATGTTTATAAGAGTGTGGGGAGGATTTTTATGGCTTAAAATACATAAAAATAATAAAATAAACATATGGTTTCTACATATGGATTTTTTTCACCTATCACAGGGGTCCCAGAATATAACCCCGGAGATAATGGAGGGAATACTGTACAGCTAATTTTATACACAATCTCCCCTTTACAAAGACTCAAAACTATCTGCACAAACCCACATCATTTTAAACATAAGACTGTTTCTAATTCTTGGCTTAAATTCATTTGCCTGAAATGACTGTCTGAAGTCTAGTAACCATGGAAATGACCAAATAATATGTTTCCTTCCTTGAGATCCTCCTCTAAGTCTTTACTGCAGCCACCTTCAGCTGCTGCTTATTTAAGGATGTGTCTTCAGTTGATGAAAAGTGTGCTCTGCTAGGTTGAGATCAGGTGACTGACTTTATCCCTTTCATTTGCCTTGAGAAACTCTTTGATTGCTTTTGCAGTTTGCTTTGGGTCATTATCCGTTTGCAGTGCAAAGCCCAATCAGTGTTGCACCATTTGTCTGAATCTGAGCAGAGTTTATAGTCCTGTACACTTTAAAAGTCCACCTTCTGCTTCTATCAGGAGTCACATCATCACCGAACACTAGTGACCTTGGCAGTCTGCATACATGCGCATGCTATAACTTTTCCTCCACCATGTTTGGCAGATAACGTGGTACGATTCAGATCCCAAGCTGTCTCTCTCCTTCCCCATGTTTTTCTCTTCCCATCATTCTGCTACAGTTTAATCTTGGCTTGATCTGTTCAAGAAGTTTTGTTTTTTATTTTGTGCTGGCTCTTTTTGATTTCTTCTGGCAAACTCTAATCTGTTCTTCCTGTTCTTGAGTGTAACCAGTAGTTTGCACCTGGTGGTAAACCCCCTGTATTTCCATTCATGGCGGCATCTCTTGATTGTAAACTTTGACAATGATACGCCCTCCTCCTCTAGGCAGTTCTTGACTTGATTATGTTGTGAAGGGGTTTTTCTTAACCAAGCACAGATTTCTTTCAGTGTTGCTGAGCTGCCCAGTACATTCCTTTAAAAAAAAAAAAAAAAAACAGATTGTTGATTTGGTTCCTAAATTGTTTTTTCCTATTTTCTCTTTTGCTATTCAAGTTTTTCAACCTAATGATTAATTACATCTCTTTGAAGCTCAGAATGAGAACTCCATTGAAAGTTAGAAAATGCAAGTTCAGCATTTTAAATCGATCCATTTTGTTGTTTATCTGCTCCATGTATCATGAAGTAATGAGCCAACAGGCCTCACCAGACCATGAAAGTGGTCGTCCGTTAACTGTCCAATTACTTTAGAGTCTCTGAAAGAGGGGGTCTGTGCATAAAATGTCTGTGATTCCTCAAAGGTTATAAAGCTGAAAGTCTGAACTTCAATCACATCATTGTTTGATTTGAAATCCATTGTGGTTGTACAGCAGCAAAATCACAAAATCTATATCTTATAGACCTGACAGAATGCCTTCAGATATCAATTTAAGAAAACCATTAGTACCACTATAATCATTTTTTTTTTGTTTCCCTTTTTGAGACTCATAAAACAAAATAAAAACTATTCCCCTTCCAAACACAAAGTACTGAATAGTTAAGAGGTTTTTTTACCACTTGTGTTCATCTAAGAAATCTCCTGTATGGATGTTTGTATCTGTGTGTGCCTGTATGTCTGTGTCTATATGTCAGGTTGGGTGTCAGGCGCCACCTCTCTGGGGACATCTCAGGCCCTCCAAGGTTTGGAGGCCTATCTCCCCCTACCACCACTTCCCCTGCCAGTGGCGGACTCCCTCAGACATCGGTGCGTTGGTGGTTCTTTGTGTCCGGGGATGGGCGTCCAGGTACACACCGGCTCACTCCTTGGCGGCCGCTTATCGGGGCCTGGAGCCTGGGGCTCGCTCGGGCCACTTCGGAGGTGGGGTGCCCCCGGCCTCTCGGCCTGGGGCTCGGTCACTCAGGCGCGCTGGCTGCCGGCGGAGCTCACGGGCGCGTCACTGCAACTCCCCCTGGCTTCTGCTCCGCGGCTGCTGAGTGAGCCCTCATCTGGGACTCTCCTCAGCTCTTTCTGGGACAGTGGCGCGGCTGCCCCTCTGTTGGTCTTCCTTGGTCTCTTGTGTTCTGGGGGCCTCTGGATGTCTGGAGTTTTGATCTCCTCCATACCTGCTTCATGCCCTGGAGGACGGGGCTGTGGCCCCCCCACACCCTCTAGCAGATCATTACATGAAGGAACCTTTTAAAAACAAAAAACAAGCGCGTCCATGCTCACAGGTGTACACACGGGTGATCACACCCACAAACTACACCCTTTTTGGCTCCTACCTCAAAGCACACTGTGTTCTGTTGATCTTATGTGCTGCACAATAATGTTTAATATTTAGTATTTACTGTCATATTCCCATATATCATTGTGATGTTGTTTATTCTATTACTCTTGTTCTCTTCTGCTTGCTTTCTTTTTTCTTTCTCAGCAGGTGACCAGGTGATTGATATATGCATTTTTTTTTCTCTGCCCGTTCTGTTGGTTTTTGTCTTTTGCCCTTCTCCCCCGTCCCTCTTCTCAGCTGTTTCTCTTTCCCTCTTTCTTTCTCCCCTTCTTTCCCCCAGTCAAGTCTGTCCCGTATTCAGTAAGTGAAAATAAAATAAACAATAAAAGGTGAATCAAATGGACCATTACGGCAAGGCTGGGATGGTCAATTTGGTAAAGTAAATCCGTTGGGCATCTTTCTTTGCCTTTAGACAACAATTCTGATGGCAAAAGAGCCAAACGGGACAGGCAAAAAAAAAAAAAAAAAAAAAATGTATTTGTTGATGGTTTCTTTGATAGTGTGTCAGAGGATCATTTTGTGAATGACGTTACATCTTTTTTTCATTTTTGCTCTCCTCTACCTCTATCTCTTTGTCTCTCCTGCTTGTAGCCTTAGGATAGGAGCTTTTGAAAGGTTTTTTGTTACTGATTTGAATAAAGAGGCTTCAAAACACTGTTAAATGTATTTTGATCCCAGCACAAATTCAAGACAAACAAATGCTTTGAAATGGTTTTAAAGACACAAGCAAAGCTGCTGTACAGCATGGATTACACTCTCAGATCATCAGCTTTACCGATATGCATGAGTGGACTAAGTGTGCAAGCATGTGCGCGTGACTTAGTTTGTGTGTAAGAAAGGATTTGTTTGTGTCTCTGGAGTCCTTTTACAACATGGAGGCTGCAGCTGTGCCCTATAGCTTTCTAAGAAAACAACCTCCATGCATAAGACTTATATACACCTGTCTCAGTGATCGGCCTTAGTATCGAATGGCTTTTCCCTCCCACTTCCAGCTCACTTCTTTTGTCTTTCCTTGGGGACTCTCACATTCTTAATTCACTATGTATGAAAAATTTAATAGTGCAACTGCTTGGTGCATTCCACATCCCTAATCGATGCAGAGATGTAACGCAAACGGAAGACATTTCATGAATCACTTCCTTGATTCAATCTTATCATATCTAGAGACAAAGCCATGGTCACGACAGCACTGCTAATATGGAATAATGTTGTACTCCCTTGAAGCTAAGTAGCAGCTTTGCAGGTGTTTATTGAGATTAGAAATCAGCCTTCATTCTTCTAATGGCTTCAAACCACTTTGAAATTGGACTGAGTAATAAGCCTGGAGAATTTCATATTCAAACTCTAGTTTTAATTATAAATATTATATAATAAACAAAGGCTGTGGATTATGATAGAGATAATTTGTTGTCTTTAGGCTTATTAGTATGATCACAGCCCATTAGTGTGATCCAGAAACAACTGAACTTGAAACCACCATTGGGTGAGTAGATGTGGTGCACATGTTCCAAAAATTCCCCCAGCCTGGAAGACATATCAGCTTTGGTTAGATTTAGGTAATGATCAGGCTTTGGGTTGGAGTAAAATAAAACTTACTGTCATTGGTTAATATGTGTAATGTGCAATAATCTTTGTTATTGCAATAACAAACTATGCATCTGTCTCTTCTCCATTAAAATTGAAAACAAAAGAGAAGCAACTTGCAGTCATTTATCATGATTTTTCACTCATTTTCAGTCCAGACCTCATACCTAATCATTTTAGACAATTTTTTTGGCCTATGAATCAGTCTAATATAAAAAAAAAAAGACGATCCATTGTGTCTATGCATAACAGACAACTTAGCAAGAACCAAATTTATATTCCATCTTTAGCAATTTTGTTACCAGCAGCCTGTTGCTCATACACATAATTTCTTTCTATTTAGTTGAGTATATGGAAAATATAATACTTTGACAGCAGGTATAAAATCATATTTTTACACCAACAAGGTGTAAAGACCCCAAAGACCTGTTAAAGCTCTAAACTTGGCATATGTCAGTGTAGTGCAGTGTGTAGAGGACAAAAGAAGATTAAAAAGTAGGACAAAATCCAGCAAAGACCTGACACAGGACCTTTGGTCCTTTGGTTGATTCATCGTTGTCGACTAAAAGAAATTGTCTTGATGGAGTGGTGGTTGTCCAGAAGCAATTCTTAAAGAAGGGAAACAGGCAAAGGCTGAGGCAGTGGCGTTCTGTCAGGACAAGCAAGGTAAGTAGTGCTTGCCTTGCCAGATCTAAAAGTAGACATAAACTAAAACATACCAAAGTTAAGCAGTCGTTTTTTCACAGACAGCACTGTCATAAAGCTTCAAGTCTGTTATTTAATATGTGCTTTCAGCTTTTACATTACTGTCATCTTGTGGCTGTGGTCTCTCTGCAGAAAAACACTATATAAAACTGAAATCTGCGCTAATTTTATCTCATGGCAAAGTCTCTGTCTCTGAGAGCGTTTCCTCCTCCCATTAACAGTGACTGGAGCTGGGCAAGCTGAGAGGACAGCAGCTAGTTTCTGGTCACATTGTGGATAAACCGTTGGCCTGTGACTGTAAACACGAGGCAAGCTGCTGCTGGTCTGCTTCGATCAGACCGGTTTCTGGTCACAACTCATATGTCGACACAGATAGCATTAACACATAAACAATAATAATGGATTGGATTTATATAGCGCTTTTCAAGGCACCCAAAGCGCTTTACAATTCCACTATTCATTCACACACACTGGTGGAGGCAAGCTACAGTTGTAGCCACAGCTGCCCTGGGGCAGACTGACAGAAGCGAGGCTGCCATATCGCGCCATCAGCCCCTCTGACCAACACCAGTAGGCAATAGGGTGAAGTGTCTTGCCCAAGGACACAACGACCAGGACAGAGAGCCCAGGGATCGAACCGGCGACCTTCCGGTTACAGATGTGATTCCCAACCCCCTGAGCCACAGTCGCACAATCTTCTCTTAATTAGCATCATAACAGAGTTTCATCTTGGCCAACATGTGTGGTGTCTGAAAAAGATTTTAATAACTCCTTTAAATTTCCAGTTATTGATTTACGTGTCATTTTTGTAATATACATTGTGAATTTCCTCAAATGATGTTGCTTGAGTCAGCATAATTTGGGCGATGAAGACCACAAGTATAATAACAAATTTTTGTCAGACTTTGTTGTGTATGGCTGTGGAGTTAAAAGCAATAAGCGTACCAGATTTCTGTGATGTGCTGCTCGTCTTTGCTGGAGGTTAATGGCTTGAGGCTACATTAAACTGTTTGACTGTTTCAGGCAGGCTTACAGGTTTGCAATGCTAAACAGATGGAGTGCTATCAATTTTTTTTTTTTTTTTTAGGTTGAAATTTCTACTTGCCTATATTTAATTTTGGACTAGATAAGTACAGAGCTGGTTGGAAATGTTCTCCGCTGCACATCTGAGTTCAGAGTAATTAATACAGTTAAACACGATAACATATTAAACTAACCTTGTTATCATGGCGCACCTTCTTATCAAAATGTTAATACTGTCAGTGAGAACATGTCAAGGTCCTCACATTCAGCTTAAAGCACTCTTGCAGTTTAGTGCAGGCTCACAGAGCCAATAACACGGCTGTGAACTCTTGCTGATTATTTCAGCCTGTAATATATAAGTAACAATAAGATGGCAGTACCATGTGAACAAATCGTTATGTTTGAGTGAGCACATTACTGCACAGTAACTGCATGATAAAACTTTGAGTGAGGGAAAAAAAACATATATACTTTTTTTTTCAAAGACATAAAAGAACTTGATTTGTTCTGGGGTATTATTATGATTTGTGTCTACTACTGACCACAGTTACAATGCAGGAAATAGTGCTTTGTTATCAATTTAGAAAATATATAACAATAAAAACATACAGGCATTGGTTGTGTGGGTGCAGATGCATGTGGTGTTCTTCTGTTTGACAATTTGATGACCGCTGTTATCTTAAATTGTCATATTTAGCTGATTCATGTGCATATAAAGTAAAGGATAACCACATTTGAGATGGAAAAGTGAAGGAATTTAGTTGATGCTTTCCCCTAGGATTCCTATCATAGTTGCTTGGTGTGATTGGTTCTAGCCCAGCGCTGCCTGGGCCCATTTAGATAATAAAATGGCCTGCAGTCTCGGGACTCATACATACAGATGCAAATGCAGCACATGCACACACAAATAGATGCAGATAGGAAGAAGGACAATATTTTCAGAGCCTTGTGTGCACAGGCACTGAAACACAGTCCAACAGGCACAAGCCTGCCTCATCCTAATTTGTGGATGTGTATGAACTGCACTGGAGGAAGGAAGGCAGCAGTAAAGTCATGGTGAACAATCTCTGATATGAGATTCTTCTCAAGATCAACTTACCAGGCAAGCAGACCACTGCTTCACCTTTGTAATAGTCTGGTGTTTAAAAAGTTTCAGAATATATATAGGCCTCCCCACTGGGAATGCAAGGCAGTCTTCTCTGTAAGAAGGTGAAAAGCATCACAGAGGTCTCATGAATCATTTTCAATCTTGTTAGGAGCTATATGCAATGACCTTTCTTGGTGTGTCTGTGTTTACCTGCCAGTTGCTGAGCCCATTGTGCAGTTTATAGGCCATGTAGCCCCTACACACTGTCAGCTGAGACTAAGGTCAGACTGAGTCATTTTCTAAACCACTGGGTGTGTGACTGGTCTCATGTGCTTACATACAGTACTGTACAGCAGCACGAATCATGCTCACATAAACCTTGCTGGTAAAGATGCAGGCTCAGGCTGCTGCACTAGCCTGCCGGCAGATCTGCACCAACCTCTTGTTTGGAAACTTGCAGACCCTGCACTGATCAAAACAGCAGCAATGCACAACCATACGGTTTTTATAATATATTTTAGATTTGTACTTTCAAAACCGAACCCTGCCGAACAGAGAAGAACTTTTGATTTTACCATCTTACCTTTACCTTTAGTGTTGTTGATGGTAGTGTGTAAATCAGTCATTCCAGGAAGTATGTTACACATACAATAATTTCCATACCCATATGATTTTCTTTTCCAAAAATTATGTGAATTTCTACTTATGTCACCATGTCTCCACAAGTACGGGATGCATTATACTTTATCAAAAATGCAACAATGTGGTAACTATTTTAATTGCTAAAACAGTATGCTAGGAAGTCATCGTTAGCATGTTAGCATCGCCTTTAGCTAAAGGCTGCTCAAGCAATTTTATGGCACAAATCGAGGGAAAAGTTATCACAGATTCACTCTGGGTGGTGTGAATGTCCTATCCTCACTCCCAACCGGTCATAGCAGATTAGGGCCCTTCCTGATCCTGTTCTCTCCTGTTAAAAAAAGAGTTTTTCTTTCCCATGGTCGTCAAGTTCTTGTTCATAGGGTGGTCTGATTGTTGGGGTTTTCTCTGTATTATTGTAAAGTCTTTTACTCACAGTATAAAGCACCTTAAGATACTTATTATATTATATTATATTATATTATATTATATTATATTATATTATATTATATTGTAAAAAGAAAAGAAAAAAGACTGCCGATATAGATGTTGTACTAATACTGAAGGAGCTGATTTACTGACAGCTTAAAGCAAGTGCATAAATGGACCAGCCTTCAAATATGCACAAAGAATGAAATACAAAAAACAGCTTTACTGTCACTTAACACTTGTGGTTTTATATTTTCATACACAGGAGTAAGAACACTTGACCACTCTACTGGAATCCCTTGTTATTTTCCAGCATGGTTGAGCAGTTTCCCATAAGACAAATGAACTGGCCTCGGTTGGAACACAAAGCAGCCTTAGATTTGGTACCGGCTGACATCCATTGGCAAAGAGGCTCAAAGGTTTTGCAGGCAAATGCTTACAAACAGCATTGGTGCAGACAAACACATATGTTCAGCCGCCTTTTCAAAAAGGATGCTGTTTTTGAATTGCATAAACAGAGATCATACATTTTAGTGATGAATACATTTGTCTGACATTTTGCTAAAAGCTTCGGATTGTGCCCAAAGGAACTCGTCGTAATGTTGTAATCAAAGCACTTGAAGAAGGCTTCTGCTCTGAAAATGCGAGTAATCACAAGAACAAGGCATTCTTCAAAGATGTAAGAATAGGCAATCGTCGTACGATATGAAAATGGCTCTGAAGTGTGATTCTATGATTTTTAGTGGACAATTTTTGTTAAATTGCTGCATGTTTATCTTTAGTTTGGGTACCTGGAGTTACAATCAAACCACTCAACCTGGAATTTTCAGCACTATGTTCCATCCACTTAGCACCAAAGATACCTTGTTACTGTCTTGAGTGACAGCTTGAAGCATCTGTGACCTCAGTGAATATGCATAACGCACACGCGTTATGCAACTTGTTTACAGCACCTGTCTTTATGATACCTTTGTATGTCTTTTTTAAAATTAACACACTGAACTTAATCCTCCTAAAACACTTGCAGAATATACCTAATTTACTTTAGAGAAGGAAACAGAAATGATGATAAATGTTCCTATGGCTGCCTTGCATTTACACAAACTGAAATGTATTGTGGTTAGACTCATGTCTCTGCAACTGCTGATTGCCTCTGAACCATGCAAAGGTCAATATCTCACCCCCATACTCAGGGTACGCTGGATGCACAATAACACAAGTCTTGGTTCAAACCAAGGCATGACCCAGTTCAGCTGAGTCATTTTGTTCAATACTATTAAACCTCCTGTTTACAAGATTAACATTGACCTGCTGTAAAAATGCTTTGACTTCTACTTGGAAGGCTTGACCTTAAGTTTCATTGAGATTTAGAAGCAATGGCAGTTCACGTTCACAGAATGGCCAACAGGAGAATAAGTGGTGCTTTAGCAAGAAGCCATATTGTTAGCTACAACTTGGCTACAGCGGACTACTGCCTCTGCAAAACTGAAATTTTCATTGTCAAAGAATTTTACATTGCTTCAATGCTGTAAATTACAAAAAAGATTCAAGTTTTAGTTAAAGATTTTTGAGGTCTCCAACATCTGCATTTCTCTGCTGGAATCATAGCTTCTTTTCTTACTTTACCTCAGTTTTGTGGCCTTTGCCAGCGCCATCTTACCCTTCAAACCATACATACATTACAACATCACACGGGGAAGACAGGTCAGAGAGGTATAACAATGGAAAGATAAGGGAGAGGGAGAAAGTGCGACAGCCTCCGTCAAAAGTCAGGAAAAGAAATAAATTATGAATTACCAGTGATTTACTACAGTTATTGGAAAGCTAAGTTCAGTTTCACTAGCCACGTACAGGGCTGATTACTGATAACTTAAATAGAACCTGTCTGATATAAACCATACAAATATGTATATCTAATTCCTTTTCATGTACCTCCAAACATTGGCAGTTAAATTTAAACTGTCAAAGAAATTTATTGTCTCTACAAAATCTTTTAAAAATTAGCGTAAAACTTTTAAATACATGCTTGAAAGAAACACAGCAGAGCAATAAGTGCAGAAATGGCACCATAAGCAGATTAGGAAAATATTTTATATGATGAAAACAAGCAATGGCGGAATCAGCAATTAGGAAAACTAAATTATTTTTTTGTATTAGCACAGCAGTATTTTGGCTGCACTGTATCATATAGAATACATTTGGGGATTGTTGTATGAATACAAAAAGAAATATACAGATTTCTAAGATGCGGCACAGTGGTTATGCAAAGACAAATCTTATTTATTATTATTTTTAGTGTATTTCTGTACAGTGACTCAGTGTACACAAATACGCGTCTACAGACACATACGCCTCTCACAAGCAGTTATTGTCATTATAAAATGGCCATTTTCATAATGGTCGAGGCGCTTAGGTCATCAGGGTTAGAGATAGTTTTTCATGATCAATTAGAAAGACTTGCAGACTTCCATTTAAAGCAGGTGCTCTCTCTCCCTCTATTTCAGCCTGCTTTTCTTTTACTCGCATACACACAAACACACACCTGCTTTGAAGGCTTAGCAAGCTCCGTTTCAGTGTTGATGACTGAGGCAGCAAAGGGAGCCTGATGACCATACTAATATAGCCAAGGCACTTATTAGCTTGTGCCTCTTTCGCTTTGTCTGCTCTGCAAACATACCGAGCCTGCTGAATCAGTTTGGATGAATGTGATGTGACTTCAAACTATAGTGTGTGTGTGTGTGTGTGTGTGTGTGTGTGTGTGTGTGTGTGTGTGTGTGTGTGTGTGTGTGGTAAGAGAGAGAGAGAGAGAGAGAGAGAGAGAGAGAGTGAGAGAGAGAGAGAGAGAGAGAGAGAGAGAGAGAGAGATGGGGAGAGAGATATGAGTGGATTAACCCAAGGCAGGTCAAAGCCTGCCCTCTCAAAGTATATCTTGTTTTCCATGGTCTGAAAAGGATGTTCGGATAGGGCAGCAAAGGTCTATGTCCTTCTGTCTGAATGTACATGTGTATTTGTGTGCATGTGTGTGTTTTTATGGATTTCTTTTTCTTGGTAAAGAACATCTCTGGGATGCCAGAGACGATAATGATGTAGGGGTTCAGACAAAGAGCCATAAAGCCCAAAAGCCCAAAATATAAAAACCCAAAGCTTATTTCCTGTTGCACTGTCTGCTTTTATCTAACTTTTCTTGATGACAAATTGCAAATAATTGCAGCACACTCTTATCAGATAGAAAAACTGAACTTAAGGTTAGTGGCCAAGTTAACAATAACTTCTTCCAATTCCCTAAAAACTCTTTACTGAATTGCACAATATACAGGGCTGACAAACCCAAATCATCACACTTCCAACACCGTGCTTGATACCTGATGAGGTCTTTTGAGTTGATTTTCTGTGTTTGATCATCAACACACATGCTTCAGATCTGCAAACTGACAAAACATCTGCTCCTTTAGAGCTTGATTAGCGGCATTTTAGTCCACCTGAATGGTACTTACTGTCTTAATTCCTATGGAAGCAGTAAGGGTGTAGGCTACTTGATATTTCATGGGAAAGCATTATGAAATCTTTCTTTTTTCACATGACTGTACATAAAATTAAGCACAGCATTGGACCATGAGCCAGGCCATGAAGTCTAGCAAAGGCTGTAACCCCAATACATCAGCTGATATATCCTTCTATGCATCCAACTGGCAAACCTCATATAGGACATGCTATTAATATTGCTTAGCCTGTCTACCATGCTCCCACTGCACACCACTTTGCAATCCTTCTGCAAAGTGGTGTGCAGAGGTAGTTGTCTGTTGTTACTGTCCTGCACTTCCTTCTTTAATATTTGGATAAATATAGTGGTCCCTTAATCACTTACCCTTTAGTAACCTTTGGTTTGTAAGTGAGACTTAGGTATCATTTAGTGTACTTATTTATATTTTTTAATTTATAAGCGACACGCAGATTTGTGACAATTTCAAAACTCAAGTCTTTCCAATAGCAAAATAAAGCTCAAATTCACAGACATGAAAAGGGGGAAATACATTACTTACTACCTGCAGGGCCACAGTCTGAGATATCAGGAGGAAGCTCATTTCCGCCGCTTGTATCCGCGATCTCGTTCTTTCGGTCACTACCCACAGCTCGTGGCCATAGGTGAGGGTAGGGACGTAGATCGACCGGTAAATTGAGAGCTTCGCTTTCACACTCAGCTCCCTCTTCACCACGACGGACCGGTGCAGCGTCCTCATCACTGTAGCCGCAGCCCCAATCCGTCTGTCGATCTCCAGCTCCCTTCTCCCATCACTCGCGAACAAGACCCCGAGATACTTGAATTCCTCCACTTGGGCAGGAACTCATCCCCGACCCGGAGTGGGCACTCCACCCTTTTCCGGCTGAGAACCATGGCCTCAGATTTGGAGGTGCTGATCCTCATTCCCGCAGCTTCACACTCGGCTGCGAACCGTTCCAGTGCGAGCTGGAGGCCCTCACCCGATGAAGCCAACAGATCCACATCATCCGCAAAAAGCAGAGATGAGATTCTGAGGCCACCAAAGTGAAAGCCCTCCGCCACTTGGCTGCGCCTAGAAATCCTGTCCATAAAAATTATTTATGTTAGTTATTTTTTCAACTTGTAGTTCTAAGTTGGAAGATTATTGTGATATTGAAATATAAAAATAAAATTATAATTTATTATATTTTTCATCGCTCAAAATAAGCGTCATACTCGCGGAAGCCGGTGTACCCGCCGAAACGCCGTGTATTTATCGAGACTTTCAACCCCAGGTAGGCCAAGTATGGATCTTCTGATCCACATTATGTCGGCAGCTGTTCTCCACCGTGAACTATGTTGAAAACAAACACCGCTCGCGCCTCACAAACGACAGCTTACAGTCCTGCGTAAAGATGAGTATAGAGGTTCAGGAGCAGAAGTCCCATTGTAAACATATCACGGCAGACCTGACGATGTTTGCTTGAACATGCAGCATCTCTTTATTGAACACTTTTCACACACGGTTGCTGTACGCACACAGCCGGCTGTAGCTTTTCAGCTCACAGCCCGACACACACCAACACAACAGCATAGATGGCACAGACATTAAGGCGGCGAGGCGTGATTGCGGGTGCCGCTCAGGTGTGTCCGCCTCCCCTGCAGCGGCGCTGCAGACCCCGCCCCACCACACACATTAACCAGGTAAAATACATATTTAGGCAGAATTTTGCAAATATCTATTTTTTTTCATTTTTTAGCAGCATAGTGCTTTTTTTTCCCAATTATTTTTTAAAAGTCAGGTCAAGGCTCCAAAAGCCCAAAGACGATATAAGGTTGGTGGCTCACAACAGTTTTTGTTTGCTACATGGATCATTTTAGTTCAGCTGAGTGTCTTTCCTTTTGTTATATTTCTTTAAGAGTTCAAAATGTGTTAATTACATAAATAAAATGTAATTTTCTCTGTAGCACTTCATGGATTTCATAAGAAACACACCTTAGTTGTTCACACAAAGCATAAAGGTAAAAAACAATATATGCAGTGTTATCTTCATTTTAGATGTCAAAGAGTATTTGTGGCTCCCATTGTGTTCTTTTGTGTGGAAACCGGGTCCAAATGGCTCTTTGGATCTTAAAGGTTGCTGACCCCTGGTTTAATAGAATGATACTCGAAACATGTACCTGAGAATGACTAAATGAAGCTACTAGCTTGTTGGTCTCATACATTGTTGACTTAATGCACTGCTTTTTTTGTACATTTTAAACTACGCTGAAAGTTAAGCTCAAGTACAGAGCCATCGCTTGCTATAACGTACTTTAAATCAACATATAGAGGAGAGTCAACAGTCAACGGTGGAGTTTTTAGTCTTCCTGACTTCTCGAACTTTGCATTATGTACAGTTAAGATGAGCGAACGCACCTGAATGCCACTAAATGGGTTAGAACTGATGCACAAAACAACCTAAACAAATTGTCCATGAATGTCACCTTTTTGCCACCAATGTCTGACCGTCCACTTCTTGTTGTGCCAAACAGCGATAGGTTTAAAAATGTCTTAAGGTGATGGCACCCAGTGTTTATTAAGTCTTACAGCAGAATTCATTATCATTAGCCATGTATGCGCTGACACTGGATGTTTAATTAGCTGATCAAGATAATATTGTACTCTAAATGTGCGGCGCATCAAGTTATTGTCTCTAAGTGTGTGAGTGTGAGTGCACGCTATATGTATGGCACTGAATTTTACATGTCCCATTAGCCTAATGAAGAAGACTAGAAATGGAAATGAGCAAGGAGAGATACAGGCACATCATTAGGAGACACATTTATGGTTTACAGTGGTATTAAACACTGACTTCCTTTTTAGCTCAGATTCATCAGCTTTGCCTTTCAGTTTGTAATACTTTAAGAAGAAACAGTTCATTTACAGCGTTATGCTTTTGGTAAATCATCACTGACTTTGTTAAATGCATTTGCTGTTGTGTTGGAAAATAATATTCAATTAATGTTTTCACTTTTATGCATAATTCAGGCAAAAGGCTTAGCCACATCAATTCCCTGCCATCATAAACTGGAGTCTGTCGTGGTTCCTCCTGGCCTGCAGGTGTGGCACCTGGCTTTCTCTCTTTCTCCCCCCTCTGGCTGTTCCCTGTTTCTCTCTCCACACTGTCTCTGTGAGTATGGGTGGAGTCAGGGAAATCTCAGTGGCAGGCGTGCTTTTAGGAAACCCTGGGCAGGCGCATCTGTTTCTCATCCACAATACACCACTTGTTGTCAGGCTTTAACCCACTCATGTGATGGTGTAGTACAGACCTGTTGTATTTACCTTTATGTCTCCTCCCTGATCCACTCTCACCTTTTTAACCGATCCAAAGACATAAGAAGTGGAAGCTCAAATCCTGAAGAACTGAATCGAATTCACTTTTCACAACATCAGTTGCCTTAATGTGCTTTATATTGTAAGATAAAAACACTTGGTGACAGTGGTAAGGAAAAAATCCCTTTTAACAGAAATCTCCTGCAGAATCAGCCTCAGGGAGAGGTGACAGTGCGCTCCAACCGGACATTTAAGGGAGGCCAGCACAATTAAGGGAGAATCTAGCCCTAACGATATGCTTTATCAAAAAGGAAGGTTTTCAGCCTAATTTTAAAGCTAGAGAGGGAGAGGGTGTCTGTCTCCTGATTCCAAACTGGGAGCTTGTTCCACAGAAGACAGGCCTGAAAACTGAAGGCTCTGCCTCCCATCCTACCTTTCAATAGCCTAGAGAGACAAACTGCTTCAACAATTACCTGAAGACCTGTGTACCCCAGAAAACTGCCCTCAAACCCTACAACCAGAGACTGGTCAAAAGAATGCTTACCTGATCCAAATCCTTGCTGTAGTACCTGCAAATCTTCATCCAAGCATTATTCATGAAAAAGACTCAATTGTTTTACTTTGTCCTGTGTTTAAGTTTTGAATTTTCATATTTTTGTAATAAGTGTTATAATGATTCATATTATAAAAATTGAAACTCTGGCTAAACAAGAGAGCAGACTATTGATTTTGCTGAAAAACAACTACAACTTGGGGTTAAATAAGGCCTAGTAGGAGTTCAAATCTGTGATTTTTGTTTACGGCACAGTTTAAATAATGTAAAAGGCGCTCGTTCTTAGGAAAGAGTTTGTGCACTTTGGGTATCTGAAGACTAAAAAATGAATTAATCTTTGAGGATGTACCAGTAATAATGATTATTGGGCAAATCTCCTACATCTATGATCAATAACAATATTATTTGGGCTTGAACTTTCAGTTGTTCATGTGTGCACCTGAAAAATCCCACAACTGCTTTTACCTTTGAAGCTGCACCTCAGTCTATGTCATAGTTCATCAACTGTCTAAAGTTCATTTAAACGATTATTCTTCTGATTGGCTCTTTGCAAACACAGATTGAAGAGTAGAAAAGTGTCTAAACCAAGTATTTAGAGCAGTCTTCTGATTGTTCAGAAGAAGTTACAGAAGAAAACTGCAGAGACAAAGCATCGCTGGTCAAAACTTTTTTTCTTTAAGTACGTATTCTTTTTAAATCCACTGCAGGACACCCGTTATTTTCTCAGTTGTCAATTGCCTTGCTGAGTGCTGTCATGCAGTGTTAAATTCATGGTCTAGTATGTCTGTATGGCCAACCTTGGAAGAATGTGTCTTGGTCCAAGTGTTGGCTCCCAAAAGCTCTTTCTCCAGTCCAGCTAACTATTTTGCCGCTGTCACCTGGCAATTATCCAGGTGGCAGCACCATGAGCACCAACCAAAGCTTTTAACATTTGAAGTTATTTATAAGTTGCCGCTGGGAAGTTCTTTAAAAACAGACTGAGCTATAGCCACAGTATCAGACATGCAGAGAAAAGAAAGCGAAAACTGTCACCAGAATCAAACATTGGTGTCAGTAGACAGCAGAGCCTCCCACAGCTGGAAAAATATAGAGTATAATATCAAAAAATTACAGATTCAGCTGTATTAGAGGTTTTTTTAAAATGGCAATATGTTTATTCAGTCACATAGAATCATATCATTTTTCAGTCTGTGGACGGTGATGAGCACAGCTATATCTTGCCTTATCAATTTTTCACTTAAACTTGTAAGAACACAGCACTAGAAGCAGTCATAATATCTTCATGATTCCTCAACTGCCTGAGTTATACTTTCCTAGTAGGACTAAAATATTTAAAGCAAAAAGTGTCTACCATCAAAGCCATTTTTCATGTCTTATTTAGAAAGAAAGAAGTGATGGCCCCTCTCTTTTCACACCACAGTAATATCCTCCATCTTTTCTTGCAAAACTGTCACTGTGTCCACATGCATAATGATTAGTTCCATCCATGCATGAAACTACATTGAAGGGGATTGGGACAGCGGCCATGCTTGTCAGGGATAGACAAAGAATGGGTCCCATTAAAGAGATGAGCTTTGGCTTACACACACACACACACACACACACACACACACACACACACACACACACACACACACACACACA
>NW_024582375.1:3107675-3173232 GCF_018398535.1 Haplochromis burtoni
CACACACACACACACACACACACACACACACACACACACACACACACACACACACACACACACACTGCAACTCTTGTCTTCTAAAAATTAAGTTTACATACTGCATGACTGCCCAGTCTTTATTCTCATCCTTTCAACAGCCAAAGCCAACATCCACTTTTTTCTTTTACTATTTTCAAACCAGCGAATTGTGAAAAATTCCAAAATTACAGGTAAAATGACCTGTAATTTTCTATTTCTCAATACAGACAAATCTCAGAAACATATAATCTTACCAGATAATTTGTTTGGATGACATTACCTTGGCCTCTAGCACTACTGTGCGGAACTTTGGAGTCATTTTGACATGGATTTGTTATTTAAATCTCAGATAAAACAGGTTCCTGGTGCTTAGATCTTTCGTATGCAATCTTTTTTAACATGAAGAAAATCCTGTCTTAGCATGATCTTGATGAACTAGTCCATGCACTTCCAAGCTGATCCAGTTATCCTCAAAGCTCTTTCAAAAGCCTTCTGGAACTAGAAACAGTGATCATAGGGTATCTTCTGATTGCTTAGGTTCTCTGTCATGTTGTTGAGGCTTGACCTGACAATATGAATCAGCTTGAGACACCTAAAATTATAAATGTTCCATCTAAATAAAATTGCATATTCCATTCACTTTCTTTCTTTCAGAGCCAGCTGCCAAAGGGCAATCAGGCGATCACAGAGCTTTCTATCTACACATCTATCCATCTATTTACCTACCTACCCGCCCACCTACCTACCTATTCACCCATCCATCCATCCATAATATATTGGCTGTAGGTGTGAATGGTCGTCTGTCTCTAAAATTCTATTTTCTTACAGGACTAAAGAAATGTGCCTTAGTAAGCTGCTAGAAAAGATTTGCTATAGGCGCTGGACATCATTCTTTCAAGGATGTTCCCTCATTTAGTCTTTTGACAGTGGTGATGGAAAGTGCTAGCATGTCAGTCCAAACGTCTTCAAATGCGCTGAGATCTTATTAATCAAACCATTCAGTGACGACACACCCCCCCCCCCCCCCCCCTCCCGTGCCTTGTGGAAGGGAGCATTGTCATCCTGGAAGCAACCGCTCCCAGCAGGATGGAAATGTTTCATCATAGGCTAAGGCTGATCCCTCTGAACTGCTCTGTATTGATCTGCAGTAACCCTTCCTTCTATAACTATACCAGTAGACCCAAACAGTGCCAGGAAAAATGCCCCCAACAGCATAAAACAGTCATCTGATCTGCTCAGTGTAGGGACCGATGGTTCAGATTTTCCCTTTAATTAGCTGCCCCTCTGCAAGTATTAATAGCCATTTTTCACCAGTGCCTGAGGATATTGGTGGGATTTTTCTGCCAATTTTCAATCTTCAACTATTTCACCGGCACAGCGGTTGTTGGAAAAAATGACTAAGCCCTTTGAGGAAAGAAGGGACTGGATAACCTTGGACAAAATCCTTTAAAGGGACTCTTTATGTGGAGATGTGCTTTGAGGGGCAGGAACAGAGGCAAAGCTGCGGCCTATCGCCATCTGTTGATTTTAATGGAGCTCTCAGAGACCATATGTCAGCAGCAAGGCCTTGTGCTAAACATATTGCTGGAAGGGAGGTGAAAATGCTTGCTATTTTTTTTTATTTGTCTGAAAAGGTGGCTCAAGTTCAAACAGAGAAAACAATATTACAGCTTTTCAACATATGCATAGAATTTGGATTAGGATGTCATTACACCTTTTGAATAAAAGAGGCAACTATTCTTTGAACAGAATTGAATGCTTGAAAGCACAATAGTCCCCTTTTAATAGAATATTTTAACAGGTCTGCAATGTGATCCAGTGTAATGTCTGTCGCTCCACCTGCTCATTATGACCGGGTGGTGGTTGCTGTATACTTTTCCTCCAGGTTTATGATATTTACCTGCTACTCCAAAGCAAACTCACACTCTTAAGGAGTCTTAAGGACACACCTGTTCTTTCAATTTGATTTCAAAGAAGTTAAAGGAAATCATAAGACAACAATGTGCACATGGAGTCTCCACTTCATGGGATGTCAATAAATAAAGCTACTGTGCTACAGTGTTATCACCTTGTTCCTTGCTGTTCTGTACATGCACATGCTTTGACCTCACAATATCTATTTTACACTTTACCTGTCACTGTGTTACTGACTGCTAATTACCAATGTAGCTACACTTTACGTAGCTACACAAAAAAACGACAGTGTTTTGTGTGTGTTTGTGCTGTGGTACTGTGTACTGTGATTAAAGTAAGGTCTTGGTTATTTGGATTATTTTACATTTTCAGATATTGCATATATTTCACATGTCAGAGTGCAGTCACAAAAGAAGATGTGTAATAGCAATGTTGGTCACTGTGCAAATCATAGTATTTAAACAATAATAGCTGCAATTGTAACACGTCCATGTTATGGAGGCATATTGGTGCGCGGGCGCGCGATAAAAATTTAAAAAAAAAAAAGAACGCTTGGACACTGCTAGCATAGAGGACAGGTATTTTGACGGGACTCCCACACAAAGCAGAAGATGAAGCATCGCCAAATATGTTTCCAAACCAACTTCCTTCCAAGCCAAAGATTAGAAAATATGATGAAGCATATGTTGCCTTTGACTTCACCTGCACAAGTGCCGAGGTAGGTCTACCCGGCAGAATTTGTTTTCGCTGCGTCGGGAGCGCGCGCTGGGCTGTCCAAATCACGGACAAACAGTATCCCAGATTTGTTGATGTTTTTGAACCCATTTTGCACAGAGAGGCATTTTTTTGAAAAATGTATTGATAGCAATGTTGAATATTATTACACAGGAAAAAACAACTACACGTAAAATAATTACACTCTGACACCTCTGCCTTTCTAAATGAGGGACAGTAACTGTGTGTGTGTGTGTGTGTGTGTGTAAGCCTGTAAAAACTGCAGATAGTAAGATTAACAGTAGCAGTATTTTGTCTCTATCCGCCATTGTAGAAATTCATCTTATCTAAACAATAATTTGGCGCACAGCATGAAAAAAGGCGAACACCTTTGACGTTGCGTGACGAACTCTGTATTCCTCGTCCACACGTACACGCAAAAACTGAGTTTTTGAAATTCTCCAACCTGGCAGGAGTTTTTAAAAATCTCTGTTTTCGGTGATTCACAGTGTTTTGCCACATAACCCAATATCCTAAGATGATGATAGATGAAAAGTCAGAAATATCATATCATGCCATTTTTACTGGGCAAGCAGAGTAAGGAAGTATCAGACTGTTCCATGCTTGATGCCATATATAAAAGAAGAAGACAGCCCAAGAGGACTGAAAATACCACAAAGCAACAGAGAGGCTGGAGTGCTTCTTTTTGTGTCAATATCAAACAAAGAGGACACTGTGAGCGCGAAGAGGTAGATAACAAAGGTAAGTTTTTCAACATTTTGGAAATGATTGAAAAGCATGATCCACTGGTACAGAAGGTATTAACGTATTACTTCTTCTCTCCAACAAAGACAATAAGAACTTCAAAGTGTGTACTTCATGCACGAGTTCTAATGTTTTTCAGTATAGAGTGGCCTCTCGGTGCTTTGGCAGTTAGTTTTATGTACCCACACTCGCTTTCACAAATGACAATCCACGAGATGACAGCAGGCGCACTAAGTGATTGTAGGCAGGATGAAAAGAAATGTACCCATTCATTTGCGTTTTGTGGTTAATGTGAATAATGGTTCAGTCTGAGTGAACACCACAACAAGCATGTGAGAAGTTTAGCGATGGAAAAAAGAAGACTTTTAGGAGTTGAGTAACAGAAAGAATAAACTACAAAAGCACAGGTGCCAGATAACTCCCACAGCAAGTGGGATTTAAGTTTTCTGATCCAATAAACAACCTATCATATTATTCCCCAGGGGTGTGTTCTGTTCCCAAGTCCCCCTCCTCCTTCAGATCCAATATTTACATTACATTAGAAAACATGTCTTGTAAATTAACGAGCAGAAGGTTGCAATTAAAGACGCTATGCAGCATCTGTCTTTTCAGCTCCTAAAGAAGAAACAGTTGGAACTGGGGCCGATATGCCAAGTGTGCTCTTCCAGGCTGTCTCCCTTTTTAAGTTGTGGGTCTATAAACGGTGGCAGGTGTTATGGTCATACTCTTTTCATACAGTGCTGGAACTTGTCTTAAATGGCAGCTGCTGACTTGTGGTGTAAATGTAGTTTTTTGTTTGTTTCTTTATTGACAGAAAGCAACTGATTTATTTTTAGAGAAAGGTTTGGTAATGTTCAAAGGGTAATACAATCCTGTGTGGATTTGTCTCTGTGGAAGAGAGCGAGCAACCAAACACGAGATCAGCTGAGTGGGAGTGAGACTGAAGAAGTGGAGATTGAAGTGTGCTGGAATTAAAAAACAGACTTATTTTAAGAGTCAATCTGCATACAGTTTACCGGTGCAAGTAACGATAAAAAGTCACTATCATAAAAACACCAAATCACATACTTATTACTTTTCATATTTGATCATCATTTTATATTAAACTTGGACAGATGATGTAATTTGCTGTCCACTATCCTCCTACTCAGACAGGGATTTTTTCCTCTAATTGCACAGTCAGTATATTCCACTGTGATGATCCTCTCCATTTTTGACACTTCAGTTGCACACTCTGTACTAACCATAATGGATGGTATTGAAACTAGAAACAGATTTAAAAGCACATTCATCTGGTGATTGAAAAAGAAGTGTATTGTTAGCTGTTATACAGCTGTTATACAGGAGTTTATGTAGGTTAAGAATTTGATGCATTGTGAGGAAAAAGATTGCATCACTACCTGTTTCTGTGATTGAAAAAAATGCTTTTTTGCAGATTGTGCCCTGAAATGATCAGACACACAACATTTAAACTGCACATGAAGTGATTAGCATTGATTATTTTTGCTGTGAATTACTGTTCCAAAGGGAATCTTTGAGTCCTGGCGTTCATGTGGCATAAACCACTCACCAACAATACTGCAGACCAAAAACGACCATTGTGGTAAAAGCACCCCCCAACGGCAGCAGCCTTCCCCAGCATGACAGTTCACCCTGCCAAACTGCAAAAACTCTTCCAAAATGGCACAATGAAGATAGTAAAGGTCTACCCTGGCTTTCAATCTCCCCAGATCCTGGTCAAATCAAGCATCAGCATATTTAAAATGTAGCCAATCTGCTTTTAGACTAGCTTTAGCCTTTAAATTTAGGGTGGTTCGGGAGGTAGAGTGGGTTGTGTACCAACTGGAAGATTAGTGATTCAGTCCCAGGCACCTCCAGTCTGCATGATAAACAGTTGTCCCAATGCATCCATTTGAGTGTGAGTGTGGAGGAAAAAGCCTGTTGATTCAATTCAGTTCAGCTTCATTTATATAGTGCCAAATCACAACAACCATGTGATTTATATTATGAGGTAAAGAATCTACAATAAAGGAGAGAAAACCCCAACATACAAGACAATTAGTGCTCAGAGTAGCAACTGTAATGTGGTCTCCATGACTCACTATGAAGTTGTAGAACCAACCATTTCTCACAACCCATCAACAAAAATCAGCTCATGTGCCAGACAGTAGCATTATTGCATCTGACCAATCACCAGAGGCCTGTAACATTTCAAACATCATACAAAAGTTCTTCCCAAAAAACTTTTTTTCAACCCTACTTAGTCCCATAATTACGTTCATAACATTGAAATGGATTATGACTCATACGTACACATATATAAACAATACAGTTTTACAGTAGTTATTCTAAATATTGAGATAGGTGCTTAAAACTCTGAAGAAAAGTATAAACGCTTTATCCTATTACCTTTTTTTCTCTACATTGCATGAAGCTTTCAAATTAGCACACTTGGCAGAGAACTCTTTTAATAGTGGAAAACTAACATTAGTGTTATCAGACTCAGCCAATTTATTCAAGTAATACACATGACATGAAACTCATTCATACATACATCTGGCATAAACTGACAACGACAGATAACCACTGAGTTATTTATCATCTTTCCCACTCCCTAAGAGTGCAACTCGGTGGCAGGACACGGCAGATTTGACTCTTGTCTATATATTTTTATATTTGTCTTGTGCAGACCATCCTGAGTTTTGCATGTGTGCCTGACAGCCAGAATACTTAAATCTCTTTCACAGAGCAAACCTGATTCAGATGTGACTATTCCCTCAATTTCCTCCTAAAAATGTGACAGTCCCAACCTGTCACGAAATGCAATTTCTGCCGCTTCAGAATCTGGGTATTTTACAGCAAAAGTGTCGTTTAAAACTGATTTTATGGCCCCTTTCACATTTGACAGCCCAGCTAGTTTAATGCAGATACCCAGAGCTGTCAATCCAAGCATGTTGTATGATACAGTGTGTCATTGCCCTGAGTGGAGGAAAAAACTGTTCACTATTCTTTTATCCTTTACAGATTTATTTCTATTCCAGATCATAGTGGGAATTCAGCAAGCAGAAGATAGAAGGCGAGGAAACAGCCTGGACAGCAGTGCTTGAATTAAGCCAAGTTTCACTAATTATACCTGCCAACCTGTGTGCTTTCTTATTTCCCTGCAAACCAGTAGCTGCTGATGAAACACCATTCATAACAGAACACCATCAAAATACACCAGGAATGAGTCCAATCTTTTCTCTGATCAAATTGACAATAATGAAAATACTGTATGCTCTTCAGTATCTCCCTGAATAATTATTATGTAAGGCAAAAGCTGCTGTGAGTAGTTGCGCTGCAGACATCAAAATTGCTATAGTATACAATAAAAAAAATCAAGAAATGGAGAATATTCATATTCATATTCATTCAGAATATGCTGGCTATTAGTCGGTGAAATCAGTCTTACAGAAGGTGCTGCACCAAAAACCTTCTAATGATTGCTTTGCTTGTTAGCAGATTGCTGCAGGTCACCCATAGTTTGCATGAAAGAAACCAACTTGTCTGCAACTGTCACTAACCAAACACAGAGAGGTAGTAAAGCTTGAGTGCAATGCATACTGGAAAAAGAGATCATTGACCTTCAGAATAAAAGTTGGGCACAACAGTTAAAGTTGATGGCTCAAGTGAGATTCCACATGTCTTTATTTAGACAGTGTATTTCCTTTTAACTGGCTACCTGTAGCCTTCATTAAATGAGAGCTGCAGGTACAAAGCTAAACTACATCTAATACACAGCCTAGGTGGCGCATTGTTCAAATAGGATACATAAATATTTTTTCAAAGAACTATGAGGTAGAGTTAGAGCATATTTTTTTCTGTTAATGCTGCTCGAAACCTAAGTATGATTAATTTCTTGTAACTACTATTAGTAATTTACAAAATCATGTCAGAAGGGAAATCAAGCTCATTGTTTAACATCAGTCAAATAGCTTGACGTGTGTATTGAACAAAGTCCATTTGCAGGAGACATAACATCAGAGTGCTCTTAGACCTTATTTCAAAAAAATCAATTCAAATCAGCTCTGCTCTGTTTATTTACTATTATTATTCTGCATGAACGAGAAAGCTGTTGAAGGGCTGCCACATATAAAGCTGAAAACCAGTGCTTAAACCTCTCTACATGTCAACATTTAAAATGTACTGTCGCCATTTTATTCATTAACCTGAATTAATAATACATTGTAAAAAATAAATTATGTATTGCTACTCACTTCTATAGCACAAATTGGACTTTAATTTGGATTTTTTTATGCTGTATCATTTATTAATCGTCAAAGAACTCATTTAAGTTCCATCAACTCACTGGTTGGTATCTCATAACGTGCATTCCTGTCTCTGATACAGCAGGTATTGATTGCTGTAAAAAAGGACTTTCAGACTACGAGTAGACTACATGTATAACTGCCTGTGAGCACGATGACATTCTTTCTGCCCTTTTCCATGACCCATTCTCATGCTCTTGCTCTTAGATTGAGGTTATCTGTGAACAAATCGGCCGGTTCACATAGAAAATGAGATGGAAAATGTTGAGATGCACTCCGCCGTATGTGAAGGTTTTTGATTACAGAGGAATTTGTTCTGCAGGTTTAGATGAGACACAGCTCTAAAACACTGTGCACTGTGTCTTCAGAATCTTTCTGCCAGAGCTCAAGACAGCACACCTTCACTTTTCTTGCTTTACCTAACAATGAAAGACATTAAATTTGAAAATTTATAAAGTGAAAAAAGCTGAAAATACCAGCGATGGTCCAACATGCAGCACATTATGCCCAAAAGACACAAGTACTGCTACAAACAAGTAATTCTTTCAGCTTCACAAAGAAATGACCTCCATCTTTTTTAAGTTCAACCACAGTTCTGTCAGATATGACACTGCATGTCACTACAGAATAATCATGACTATTTTTCAATATGAAGTCATCTAGAAACAGTACTCACATAGCCGCAGCAGAGTGTTCCATGGCTCACAGTAGACCTTTGGGTGGGTGACTACACATGTAAACATGACTGTAAACCATGCATGTTCTGGTTGTTCCTGTTACTAAAATTCACTGGGGCCAGGTTTTTCTAAAGTAATTATCAAAACATATTTATTCCTTATTGTGAGGTATAAGACAAAATTAAAATGCTACTTCATGATGCAGACATAAAACACCAGACAGTGAGACAGTAGAATAAATAAACATAGAATTAAAGCTGAATAAATAAAAATGTGAAAATTGGTACTGCTGTGTAGCACTGTTCCTAACTATTGCATAATGTTCATATTTCATGCCAGCACAATATGGTGTGGGTCAGTTTTCAGGGATAGAAAGTATATCGATACCAAATTTCAAACTACAGATCTATTTAGAATCTATAAATCCGATATCAATATATTGGTGATTAACTCTTACGCAAAAACGTATTTACTTCTACTATCTCACAAAATCATATTCTGTTTGCTTACATCTTATATTTTGATGAACAGTGATTTGTAAATTATAAAAATAGTAGGCTAAGCATGTGAACTCTGTGGTTTACAGCTATTCGTGGCAATTCAGTGTTTTGTTTTTTCCTTACAATGTTCACAGAAAAAAATCAAAGCATATTTTTACATTTATATTTACATTCGAAATAAAACAGCTAATGAATCAGTCACCCAGAGACATGAAAACATAACATCCATAATAGTTTAATCTATATTAAAGAAAGTAAAAATAGCAAGAACATCTGGCACTGGCACACTAACTGATTGTCTAGAGAGTGCATTCATACCGTTTTATTCTATACTGTACTATTTATCTTTTTCAAGACTCCCCTATGAACCTCCAAAGACCAGACCATGTCTGTCTCTGCAGGAAATGTGTTGGGAACAGGGACAGTTTTCGTAACAGTCTCAAAGAGACCCTTGGCCCCATTTTAAAAAACACACACACACACACAGAGACATGGGATATGCAGACCCACCGTCCCATGCAGGTGGGTCTAAAATTCAGCATCCATCCAAATACATACACGTCAGACACAGAACAGACTCAATGTTTAAAAAAAATTGTTGTATCTGTACAAAAGTATAAAAACTATCCATTTGTACCACTGCCAAAAGTCCAGATAAGTCCTTGACTTGAACAGCTTGTAAGTGCTGATAATATTTATGTAGACTCAAATACCTTTCCTCTCCTAAAAAAAACAAATAAACTAACTAAATCACCTTCCACTCCGGGCACCAGGCAGGTGAGCGGTCTCTGAGGTCTCTGTAGAAGCAAAAATACCAAAGACATCAAAAAGACGACCCCCATGCCACCCAACATGACCTTTTCAGGTATCCACAATGCAGTGTGACCTCTGTAAGGAGAAGGTCAAAGATAAATAAAGATAACTCTGCTAATTTGACTAAAACCAATTATTGTTGAAAAAATGAAACCCCAATTAAAATATTTCGTTTAAAAATGTATTACAGTGCTGATAGTTTTCCTTTGGTTCAGACTAAAAGCTCTTTGAGAGGACGCTAAAAAATGTCCGTATGCAAGAGAAACCCTACATGAGTTCTCAGTTATTTTGTAGTGATTGGTCCCATTCTTCACACTTGCCACAAAAAGATCACTTCCCAATTCAACATTAATGTAAGAGATAAGTGGCAAAATCTATTGTGGTTCAGTGAAAAAAAAAAAGTAGTTTAAAGTTCAGCAAAATCTAATTGGAAGCTTCAGCAATCTGGATCAACAAATCAAGTTTTTCCTTTACAGGATATTTGACATTTTACTCCTTTATATTATCCTACATAATCTGATTAGACTGAAAATAGTTTAATTTTTGGGAGATAGGTACTTGAGTTTTCTAATGGACTGTCAGAGCCTGATGTTAACTAACAGAACTTTCTAAGAATCCTTTTTACATGGAATTACAATAGGAAGAGACCTCTGAGCAGTTAGCACAGACAGCTGGAATGACATGAACAAGGGTACTGTTCTAGGACGGGCTTGAAAAAAGTTTCTGACATTGTTTCCAAGGGAACCTGGAAAAAATGAATTTTGTTCTAATCGATTTCAAGTGTTTTCAAATTAGTCATGCTTGGTACAGCTGTTCTGAGTAATTTGTGCTGTTTTTTAAACGAACGTGTAGAGTGGCTGATGTTGGTCCAACTGATGGTCTTAAAAAAAGAAAAGTTAACCACTAAAATATTCAGCAACTGTCAGCCCACATACACAGTACTTACTGTATTATCCTGTATATATTGTTAATGGTATATATATGCGAGAACACACTGTATGCTTCCAGAGAAGCACTGGGTTTCATCAATCTCGTCACATTATTGTCACATGTGTGCACAGCAAAGACACACACACTGTCCTCTGTGCTCACTTCCCCACTCTTGACTGAATGCTCAGTCTAGCTGTCTCCATGGGGACTGTCTCCTAGCTACACACTCACACACACTCAGTCATGCACATACTTGTCTCATCCCATCTCTCTCCCGGCTGATCAAAAGCAAAGACCTGTCAATCATATGCCCGCCCCTCCAATCTGGACTTTGTCCTTGGTTACAGAAGACAGTCATCCTCTTTCTTCCTGCCTCTCTATTGCTTTTCGGTTCATTCCCCCTTTCTCTCTCGCGTCTTTCTCAGCCACTCCAGCAGCCCTCTTTTATCAAAGCCAGTGAGGACAGCTGTCGGGCTGTGGATCTAAACAGCGGGCAGCCGTCATAGTAGGAGGTGAATTAATCTGCCCTGGCATTTTAAACCTCCGGGCCCTTCCCAAACATTATATGTTTGTGGCCCCCTGTATCTTCACTGGTTAATACACACACAACACCGATGTGGACAACGGCGGCGTTAAAATAACCTGTCATTAACTTGCGAACTGACAGGGCCATTTGCTCATTGGCTGTGACTTTAGCCTATGCATTCAGAGACGTGTAAAATAGTAACTGATCTCTTTGCAACAGATTTGGTTGCAGAACAATGTTTGTGCCGTTATGGGTGCATGTCTGATGCAGGGGCGTTAACACCTTTCTTATATCACCACTCTGAAGACCAATGAGCGTTGTCAACAGGTTTACTGACATTCAAAAGGGTAAAACTAAAAACGAGACAAAAAATACAGTCATGACATACATATGTGCAGCATAATATGCATTTATATACCACCTTGTTACTACATATGTCTAATTATGTAAACTTTTTAAACTACTACTGATGCTATCCCAGACGACCTCCAAAATCACAGGTAACTAGCTTAACAAAAGGACTAGCTTTACAACCAAATACTGCATTAGCGGGCAACATATTGTGCAAAAAACAAAGTTGCAACTTATACTTTAAGTACATACGATACGACCATAAACAGAAGATGTGCACAGTAGTTTTTCCAACAGGACACCATAAACTGTGTGCCGATATGTTTCCCTTCTTCTTGCTCACTTGATTTGCTTGACTGAGCGGACTTCCTAAAATAAAGTTTTTTCCAAAATAAAGCCGTGTCTTAAGTGCATTACTTGGAGCAACCACAGAGGGCGCTGTAAACACATAATAAATCCGGTTGTTCAGTGATGACGCGACGAATCCTACTTCCGGGTCTAAAGTAGTCTGCGTTTAATATGGCTTTTATGTTGTTAACATGTTTAATGCTATGTATTTTCTTCTATTTGATCTCAAAAAGCTCCTAAAACAGTCAGTGATCTCTGTTGACCTCCCTCGGCTTTTATTACCGCTAATCATTTATTTAAGCTCAGTTTTTAAAACCTTAGGATGTAACTACAGCCCAGCCCATGCAGCAGTATATGAATGACTAACCTCGTATTGTGGATGAATTATCTCAGTTGTTCTCCTGGCTGAAGTTTGGTCCTTTTACAGCATCCTGCCATGCGATTACATTTGTTCCTGACCACCGAGAACACTCACGTTAACTTTTATCGAGTGGAAAAAAAGTTAGCTTGTTTATATTATGCTAACATAGCTGTGTCGCTAGCGGTCACGTAGCACATCATTATATACCAGCTAGCCAAACTTCAGTAACCCTACAAACGTCACTGCTGTTTAGTTTTCTGTCTTCATTTATGCTGGAAGTGATAAGAAAGCTGTATGTTTTAATTTGTTTCCAAAACCCCGCAGTCAGGACATGCTATATTGTATTTAGATAGAAGCTAGCGAGCTAACTTCCTGCTAACTTCTAACTCCGTTAAATGTCATAAATTCCGTTTTCATGGATGCCTGGATGTTAAACTCAATTGTTACACCTGGTAGAGCAGAACGCTGATCATTTTATTAAAGATGAAAGACTTTAGACAGTTTTTCAACTCTCAGTAATGCCACAGTGATAGTTTGATATATGGACCTGCAGCGGAGTTTAGACCCAGACACGGCTAGTGACGTCAGACTGAACAACCGGATAAGAACTGACTGAGAATGATATTTTAGTGATACAACATTTTACAACTTTTAGTGATAACAGAACAATGTTCTTTGCATTCTTTAACATCTTGGATGAAAATTTGTTATTTTAATGCTGCACTTAAAGCTGACCTTGCCTGTTTTTCTTTAATTTGTCAAGTATACGCTGTGATAATGTTGGGTGTTTGTACTGAACATGGCCAAAGTTTCAAAACACAAAGGTAAGTGGATGTAAAAGTAATCCCTGTGAGACAAACCATCAGACTTTAGACTCTAAAGACTTCTCTACTCTTGCCTTGGATCTGCAAAGCTTAAATAAGACATCTTTCATATGTTCATTTGTATGTGCTTCTCCAAGGACTACCTGATCTATAATCTTGCAAGGCTATTCTAGTGGAGTCCAAGAATACAACCATAGTGCAGGAAAAAGGCACCTTTTTAACACTTCTTCTGAAAGAGCGTTGTGTTTTTCAAAAGAATGACCATCCAGAAAGGAAATTTCCAACTTTCGTGTTGGTATGTTTGATGAACAGCTGTAGTTAGTTTGAACCACAACCACCACAACTACAGAGTTGCTACTGAGAGTTAAAACCATTCTGTTCTACCAGTCACATTTTACAGTCTAATCATGGTGCATAAAGGCTGAACAGTAAAAAGTGAGGCTGATATCAATTACACTATGCTTGAATTGTGTGCATACATCATTCCTTGCAAATATAAGCAGTCCATCACTAACAATGAAAATAAAAACAGAAAAGCTATACAGAAAGATAATTAGAAAAGAAAATGCACTGAATGATAGTGCAGTAAAATAAACATAAGCAGTGTGTAAAACGTTTTGTTTAATCACAAACCTAAAGATTATGTCTATCTGAGAACAGACTTTGCAATAAATGCATAAAAACTTTGGACTCCCCCCCCACTTACAAAGTCAGTGTTTGTATTCAGGCCAGCTCACAGCATCTAAACTGACACACTGACTGAAAAACCTCTCAGCAGGTTTACCACATTTAGAGTGAGAGGAGCTGGTGTTGCCTGCCAATCAGCTTGCTTTATTGTGACTGCTTCTAAGGGCTTGGCTTCAATCTTGATTGAATTCAACTAAATCATTTCAACTTGTAACTAAATCACACTTTTGCCATCAAGCCCATTGTTATTCTGAGGCACTGTGGATGATGTACAAATCACACACAAAGCTTTAATGTGAAATAAATTATGTGTGCAGTGTAACCATTCAAATAAAATAAAACTAAAAATCGTATTTGATTAATGAGTGTGTCATTAAACTACATAGTTTAGTTTAAGATACACAAGGCACTGTGATCAAAACAAAGCTTTATTTTATATTGTACTTTTATTTTTTTTCACTGCAGTTCGTAGTCATTTACAACTAATTTCTCTAACAGTTTCCTCCACAGCAAACAATGCTTCAGTCTTTCCAGCAGGGTGCCATGCTGTGTGCCCTGCTTGAATCTAATATCTCAAAGAGCATTTATTTCTATGAAGTGTGTCATGTTGCTGATTTATCACCTTTCTGACCTTTACTCCTCGGACATCAATTACAAAAATCAAAAGCTCAAGAAATTGGCATATACACACACACGCACACATATATATATGTAGAAGAAAGAAACCGTAAACAGTAAAAAAAAAGTAATTTGTGTCACTATTATGTCACTAACAAAGCAGGACTTTTATCCTTTTTATACTTACCTAGGACTTAGCATATGTCTCTATGTGTAGCTTTCTAATTATGATTGCTAGAGAAAGCTAATAAATAAAAAACAGTCCTTTTTTAAAAAAATGTGGTCATTTCCTGCTTCTAAAAATCAACATGAAGCCAGAAAAAAAAAACACTATTTTTGAGGATTAAAAAAAACTGTAAAAAATAAAATGTGTCTATTTATCTATCTTTACAATTTATGCTTTCCAAGAGTGCCACCTCTTGGAAAAAATACATTGATTAGTTATCATTAATTAAAAATATTTATATATTCTTAAGAATCCAATAGTGGGGGAAAAAAATCACTTGACCACTTTTGAAAGGTACCCACCCTCCCAATAGGGAAAAACGGCATAATAGAGATACCACGCAAGAGTATTTTTTTGTGAAATGTACACATTTTTCTTCTGGCTGCAGCTCACTGATTGTGCAAACTAGCGTGTCTCATTTGACTGGTCAGACAGATCCCTACAGTATGTTTCCAGCAAGTCTTATCTACATGAAGCTATAGGGGAACCATTATTCAAAGTCAGATCCTGGACTGGAGCTCCAAGCATGGAGCATGTTGCTCAGTATTCAGTTGGCTGGTTATCTGACAGAAGAATAGATTGCGGTCCAAATGAATAGATAATATAGTCCAACAAGAAACATGAGAAACCTTTTGAGCCGCTAGAGTGAAAAAGAATTAGAACTACTTCACTATGTTTCAGCAGTGTATCGTCGGATTACAAAAACCATATTATTAAAATTATAACATGGCAAGCTGACTCAGTTTTCATTCCTCAGTGAGACAAGATGGCCCAACGTGATATTGAAGTAATTTATCACAACAAACACAGAAGGAGGTTTGTATTTGGCACCAATACATGTTTGGGGGTTTTTTTTCTGTGATTTGGGACCAAGTTATCTGACTCATGATCAAACTTTGCTGAGGTTATCTTGACTGGTTTTGGCAACTGTGTGGATGGAAACATCAATGGGGATTTGCAGGTAAAAATCTATGTGAGAACGTAAAGAGGGGTGAATGCAAAGACAGATAACCCTCATCGGGTATGGCTGCAGTTTCACTCAGAGCTTAAACACTAGCACTTTCTAAGATAGCCAGGTGGTTTTCATGGCTCAATCTTGATTGGACCTTAAAGACCCCCCCCCCCCCCCCCCCATCACATTAGAAGTGTGAACAACAGTGTGCTGGCCTTTTCCTTTTAAACAAGCTTTTGTTGCTTTGCCATGCATCAAGAACGTAATGTGCATATGGCTCGTTGCTGTTTTGGCACAAAGAGGCAAGTGTGACTTTTTCTGGCTGAAAATGTTCAGAGGATAGAGAGCCCTATGGCTCTCTGGCTGGGGACTGTGATTGAGAAAGGCCAGCTGGCTTACTCCAGGTCTGGATGTGAACTGACAGGAGAAATATGGTCTTGGATATTGCCAGAAGGGAAGGGGGTTCTGGGAGAGATATCTTTTAGCTGAGGTTGGCCAACGACACACTCAACCATTCGTGGCTTAAAACACACGGATGGGTGAAATCACCCAGCTACATTTGAACTCAGTTCACCCTTCCCAAATGATATGAGCGGAGTACTCAGTTCTGCCATTGTCTGTGCAAACAAAGGAGATTTGAAGCCACTTTCAGAAATAGAGGCAGTAATGGTTTTATTTGCTGGTAAGAACAATAAATCACAACACATCAGGTGCAAAGAAGCACAAGCTTGCAGCAAAAACAACATATTTCAAGCTTAATTATTCTCCTCAGACATGCCGCTCGAGAGAGGAAACCTCATTAAAAGTTATTATACACCTCATGAACATGGGGCAAACAAGTCCAGGCAAAAGAGACTGGACTATTAACCCATGTTTTAATACAGTACCATTCCCCATTATTCCTTTTGTTGCTGTTTGTTATTTGCCCTTGAAACAGACACACAGTTATTGCCTCTTTCAATAACTGTTAGAAATAATGAAATACATTAGATCAATTACCACCTGTTGTGCATGAGGATAATGACACAGTGTATTATAACACTATAAAATAGCATTACCACTGCCATATTCATTGTAAACAAGAGTCACGTTCTTTGCATGCATTACTTGTGTGTTCCTCATATTCTACAGTAAAAACAAATTAATATTTTTGGATTTCCACGTATTTGGTAATGCGTTGCTTAGTCTGCTTTTTGAATAATATATCAGATAGACAGAAACATCCACATCTGGTCTTATGTAAATCGTTAAAATAAACTAGTTCTGATGGCTGGAACATTAGGATTTCTCACAGCGGGTGTTTAGGCAGTTTTCAAATCACACTTTGTAGCAACGTCCGCATCCCCCAAATGTAACTGCCTTGATTGAGTGCACTGACGTTAAGTTAAGAGAGCCTACGGATGATGAATTGGTGTTTCTGTGATTAAAAAATAATGCTCCATCACTGTGCTAATCATTTGCGATGCAAAAGTGGTTCTGACAAATGTGGTTGCCAGGCATGTCTGCTACTGCGTCAGTCCATTTAGCAGCATTTTTAGACGCATTTTAAATGTATTACGCTTCACGCAATGGTAAGCTCTTAAAAGCCCGGTTCCTCTTTGCTCCGGTTGCAGCAGACAGTCTGCAACACTGCACACTGCCATGCCCATATGTAGGTGAGTATGCACCGTTGGTTTCTTAAAGAGAAGTAAATGTATGCAATCAAGCAGGGTGAAAATGTTCAATCAACCCAAGACCTGCAATAATAGTCTGCTTTCTACCATATACCTCATAACATGGCTATTAAAAAAGTGTGCAGGAAAATGTGCCATCAGTTGCACTTTACCTGTTAGAAGTCACTGGATTTGTTTTTATTTTGCTGTATGTCTAAATGCTCATTTCTCTGTCTTGGTGTTCACCTGAACAATGCTTCCTTGCTGAGCTGTAGTGCAAAAAAGTAACAAATGGGGGATTTGGCTTGTCTGTTTCATTGTACTGAAGTTTGTCACTGTATCTAGAAAAATTTAGGAATTTTACAGAGGACTGTGGATTGCAGTTGGATTCACCTTGCATTGGACAAGGTGAATCACTTCTTATCAGATGTGTGAATAGAGTTTAAGACTGCTAAAACCGAAACAAAATAAACAAAAACATCTAATGCATCGTGCACAACAACTGCTCATTTTCTTGTGTTAACCCTGAGATAAACTGGCGACCTTTCTGGGTTGTACCCCAGCTTTTGTCCTGTGTTACAACCTGCCACAACCCTGAATTGGATATGCATAAGAGAATGGATGGATCTTCACTTTTATGTGACTTTTGATTAAAAGCCCAACGCTTTTGAGTATATGTCAGACAGTAAATATGCAATGTTGCAGTCCTTATTATTTCTTGTTTGCTACTTACTTTTCTCAAAGATCTACGGTTTTCTATACAATAAAATCATATTCAAAAGACTTTAGGCAAATTAGGAAATGAATTTTGTAATTTTAAAAAAATTTTACATCTTGAAGCCCTTCCAATATAGTATATTCTTCATTATAGTCACTGCTTCACTGTCTTTTTCTTGGCGAGATTTCCAAGGCAAGGCAAGTTTGTTTATATAGCACATTTCATACACAAGAGTAATTCAAAGTGCATTCTCCATCTGTCTGCTTTACATAATGCATTAAAGCATTAAAGGGAGACAGAAAAACAAAGCAAATTAAAAGAAACACTTTTAAAGGAAATTATACATTTCAGAGCAGGGACAGAAACAGAGAAAAGGAGGATAGTGTAGATTTTTTAAAGAATATTTAAGCTTTTAAAGAAACACTTTTAATGAGGACTTAAAGGTGGTCAAACTCTAACCACTAGAATATTGTTATAGCTCTGTGGTGTTCAGACAAGTGTTACACATGATTATTATTCCATCAGGTTGTCAGTTTACTGGTCAATCTATGTTACTACCCGCACCTAACCTAATAAGCTTTAACTAAAAGAAAAGATGGCGTGAACAGGCAGCAGGATGTGAAGTTCAGTCATTAGGAGAGGCTCAGATTAGAGCCACTGCTGGTTAAGGTGGTTCAAGCATCTGACACAGAGGCCTCTTTGGTGCTTCCTAGGTGAGGTGTTTCAGGCATGTCTAACCTAGCAGAGGCTCATGGTTAGACCTTGGACATGCTAGACATGTTATGTCTCTTCGGTGAAGTGGGAATGGATAAGCATGCTGTTGAATCTGATGGTTAGGTAGAGAGTTCTTGTCAGCTCTGCTTAAAATTACCTGCCCTCAAATGGACGGACGGACTGACAGGTGGGTGGATGGATGGATGGATGGATGGATGGATGGATGGATGGATGGATGGATGGCGTTCAGAATCAGAATCAGAATCGTGTTTATTGGCCAAGTATATGTGCAGACACATACAGGGAATTTGGGTCCGGTAGATGGTGGCTCTCAAGCACAGCAATATAAATCACACACACACACACACACACGTGTCTATATACACACATTACACATACATACACAAAGCTGTGTAAACCAACTATAAATAACGAATCTAAACTTATATACATAAAATACAGAAATGAATGAGGTGGAATGAATACTACAAAATGTACATAAGGTGCAGCTGCAGTCTGACAGTGGGAGCAGTGTGACAGGTTAACTGTTAAGAAGAAACTGCTCCTATGTCGGGTGGTCCTGGTCTGCAGGCTTCTGTACCGTCTGCCAGAAGGCAGCAGATCAAAAAGTCTGTGTGCAGGGTGTGAGGGGTCTGTGATGATTTTTCCTGCCCGTTTCCTGGTTCTTGAGAGATACAGATCCTGGATGGAGGGCAGGGGGGCGTCGATGATCCTTTCTGCTGCCCGTACAGTCCGCTGCAGTCTGCTCCTGTCCTGTTTAGTGGCTGCTCCATACCAGACTGTGATGGAGGAGCACAGGACAGACTCAATGACCGCAGTGTAGAACTGGATCAGCAGCTCCTGTGGAAGACTGTACTTCCCCAGTTGTCTCAGGAAGTACATCCTCTGCTGGGTCTTTTTGAGGATGGAGTTGATGTTGGTCTCCCACTTCAGGTCCTGGGAGATGGTTGTACCCAGGAACTTGAAGATCTTCACAGTTGACACAGGGCTGTCTGATATGGTGAGTGGGAGCAGAGTTGACGGATGTCTCCTGAAATCCACTGTCATCTCTACAGTTTTAAGAGTGTTCAGCTCCAGATTGTGCTGACTGCACCAGAGTACCAGCCGCTCAACTTCCTGCCGGTATGCAGACTCATCACCATCTTGAATGAGGCCAATGACAGTGGTGTCATCTGCAAACTTTAGGAGTTTAACAGCCGAGTTCTTGGAGGTGCAGTCGTTAGTGTAGAGGGAGAACAGTAGTGGTGAGAGGACACATCCTTGAGGGGCACCAATACTGAGGGACCGAGTTTCAGAGGTGATCTCCCCCAGCCTCACTTGCTGCTCTCTGTCTGTCAGGAAGCTGGTGATCCACTGACAGGTGGCTGGTGACACGCTGAGCTGGGAGAGTTTGGAGGAGAGAAGTTCAGGCACTGCCGATAGAGTTCAACAGAAGTCAACTAACATGTGAAACAGACGTACAGATCGCAGGCAACAGTGTTCTTCTGGTAACCAAGGAAGAGAGGCTTTTTGCTGATCTGCCTTTTTTCCCTTTAAACTTAATCATATAATTTATTGCCTAATGAGAGAGCTAATCCTCAAACAGCAACAGAAAAGGCAGCGATAGACAGGACTTTCACCACTAATGACTGCATTTAATATTGAAGATTATAGATATTTTTCTGGATTCCAAGTTGGAAAACAATGTTCAGGTTGCATCTTTCAGTGGCAGTATGTGTCTCTACGGTTATCCTAACCTGTAAACACAAAGATTATCCTTACAGTACCACAATAGCTCCACAATATGAAAAGTTTAAAGTGAGACGGATGGATGTATGGATTCAGCTCAGTTTTAGTTATATAGTGCCAATTCACAAGAACAGTCAATTCAAAGTATTTTATGCCGCAAGGTAATGACCCCACTGTACAATATCAGAGAGATAACCCTAACAAGAGAATCCTCTGAGCAATCACTTAGCAACAGTGGGAAGGAAGAATGTCCTTTTAACAAGAAGAAATCACCAGAATAACCAGGCTCAGCAAGGGGGAGCCATCTGCCACCATCATTTATGATTAGAGAATGAGAATGTGAAGAGTATGCATGGACAGACAGAAAAAGGGAATTAGGAAAAATAAAAAAATATATAAACATGTGTGACATGTGCAATACATCATCTTTTATCACTAGATTTATTTATCTCTTCTCAATGAATTTTTCTCTTCATCTGTCTTTACAGAATGATAAAAAATTGAGAACTTGTGTTTATTCTTGTTAAATATGCATAAACTGTAAGTATTCCAGCTCCAGTGCTGTACATACTTTTCAGTTTATAGAAACTAGAAATAGAAAACTAGGACTTTCTCATTGCTCTCGCATTACTTACCTCAGTTGCTGCCAAGATGTGTTTAGAGCCAACAGCCATTACAATATACACACACACTATCACTCCTGACATAGTTTTCATTATTCATATTTCATTCCTGATTTCCTGACAACTTCTGAGCTTGTCAGTCTGAATGATTTATTCATGCATGCTGCCAGTGGTTTGTGGGAACAGTTCACCTGTTTTAACCTTAATACTAACTGGCACTAGAAGCTACACAGATTAAATGGTTCATACAGTGCACTCTAAAGGCGAAGAAATATGATAATCAATATTTAAATATCAATCCTACTGTGTCTGCACTAGGCAACGAATGGGCTTTCATTTACGTCCAATCGTGGGAAGGCTCTTCGCAGTGCTGCATTACTGTATAGACAAAGCTATCAATGGATGTTTTTTTTACCCATTATGCACATGGCGATTTAATACATACTATTATTCTTGCAGTGAAACATACCAAGCAGTGATCAAAATGGAGCCACTTCAAGAGTCTGTCTTTGTAAAACACATAAATGGTTGGCTGATCAACATCCTTCAACAGACCCCGCTTTATTGTACAATAATTCACAGACTCATTGCCATGGATAAGAGGGTTTTACATAATGCCGCTTGCTATTCATTCCAAGAACAAAGTGGAGCCCCTCCTCATGTCTCACTCCCAAATCTGCGGGTGAGCTCGTGATTAATGTGTAATTGACTTGATGAATGGGTTTCCTATTTTGTGAATCCATCAAAACACTGCTTGATTAAGCGTCCTCTGCGACTCTGATTAAAAACCAGCAAGATCAGCTTCATTTAAACACAAGCACGGACCCATCATGTTTCAAAATCTGGTCACGCCCACTGATTATCTCCTTGCAATGTAGGGTAATCAATGCACGCGGAGGCTGGGGTATCGAGGGTTGACATAGTTGTGGTTGTAGGGGATACTTTGCAGGCGATGCGGTGGAGAGTCAGCCCAGTTTCAGCAATCAGTCATGCCAAAAGAAGCAGAATAGGATAGATAGGGGGCAGAGGAGGAGATGGATAGTGGAGGGTAAGAGTTTGAGAGGTGAGAATAAGATGGAATGGGATTCAGACACAGACAGGGGGAGATGGATACAGAAAGTAAAACAGTGAAGAAAGTTTGATAGGAAAAGCAAGGAGCGTGCAAGCAAGTGCATGTGTGAAGGTAGAGATGAAAAAGAGTCACTGACAGAAGAGATGATGAATACATGTGGATATACGGTAAGAGGTATTACGAACAGAAAGGCAGTCGAGACGCTACATATGACTCTCACCTCCTCACATCTTCTTTCTCTGAGAATCTATGCCTAGTCCTTAATTTCAGTTTCCAGCATGGTTGCAAAATGGTGTTTTCCAGGGTCTTACCTTCAGAGCTTGGAGTGGAAAAAAAAGATATGGCATAGCTAGCAACTTCAGTTTCCTGTAGTACAGCAAAGGTAGAATTTGAATTCAGTTTCACTGAGCCATATGGAGGTTGTTTTGAGGGCTCAATTCCCAAAGGGAGTTATGTTCTGTGATTGTGAAGAGAGCAGTGCCATCACTGTAAATAACAACCAGTGGGGTGTTATTTTTACATTTGATCACAGTGCAACAGGATAACAGGGATACAGTGTTTTCTCAGACAATGACTGGGGTCCTCATTTACATCAAGGACTGTATTTGAAGGCGGGCTGGAATTAGAGTCAGGCTTATGTCTGCAAGTCGCTCTGTTTCACTTGAGTAAGTGGTCATGTTCATGCAACGGTGGCTCATTCCCATTTGCTCTTTTGAATTTCCTGTCTTAAGCTGATTATATCAAAGCAAGCAATAGTTCACTAGCTTGGCACATAAATGAGATTGTTCTGAGTAACTTTATTCCTTTATCCCACTACACATACACCAACATCAAAACTGGGGTGGTCATCAAGCAACTATGTGCTGCAAGAGTGAGCAAATAAATAAAACAGACTAATTCACGGAACATCAAACCATATTTTTTTCTTAATGTTCAACCTTGCTACAACCCCCTCACCCAGGGTGCTAGACTACTATACAAACTCAAACTGTTTCAACTAAAAGTCTTTAGTGCTTTGGGGCATTTCATTTTTTTAACAAGGCTTTTATTTTGAAACATATATACACACACATGCAACAATCCGGTCGTTAAGTGATGACGTGACGAATCCTACTTCCGGGCCTAAAGTAGTCTGCGTTTAATATGGCTTTTGTGTTGTTAACATGTTTAATGTTTGTATTTTCTTCTATTTAATCTCAAAAAGCTCCTAAAACAGTCAGTGATCACTGTTGACCTCCCTCGCTTTTATTACCGCTAATCATTTATTTAAGCTCAGTTTTTAAAACCTTAGGATGTAACTACAGCCCAGCCCATGCAGCAGTATATGAATGACTAACCTCGTATTGTGGATGGATTATCTCAGTTGTTCTCCTGGCTGAAGTTTGGTCCTTTTACAGCATCCTGCCATGCGATTACATTTGTTCCTGACCACCGAGAACACTCACGTTAACTTTTATCGAGTGGAAAAAAAGTTAGCTTGTTTATATTATGCTAACATAGCTGTGTCGCTAGCGGTCACGTAGCACATCATTATATACCAGCTAGCCCAACTTCAGTAACCCTACAATAGACTTGTAGTCAAGACCGCCTAATCCGAGACCAAGACAAGACCAAGACCAGAGGGTATGAGACCAAGACAAGACCAAGACCAGAGGGTATCGAGACCAAGACAAGACCAAGACCAAGACCAAGTTGAGACGAGACCAAGACCGAGACCGAGTCGAGACGAGACCAAGACCAAGACCAGAGACAAAAAAAGTCTTTAAACTGCAGCCAGATGCTATTCTATATACATATTCAGGACACCTTAAACTAGTTTTTTAATTAAGCAGCAAGGCAGAACAAAGTCGGGCCTGTATCAAGACACAGGGACTAAACCCCAATTCAACCAGACCCAAACTGATCTGGAATTAAAACAGGACTACAACAGTAACCAAGACAGAACCAGAATCAGAACTAGATGATAGTAGCACTAAAAAATCATCATAGACCTGCACTACACTTATTTTTTAATTCTACCAAAGTACAATATTTAGATTGAGAAAAGTTTATATAATTATTTAGCCTCGTTGTGCAAACAAGCCTGCATAACTTAATAAATATAGAATTTGAAAAGTAACAAATGGTATCTAAAAAGAAACACTAGGTACTAGATACATGTTCTGATGAGTTTTGGCAAACAACCATTTGACTAACATGTGTGTCTCACCTGCTCTTGTTCCATCTCTGTTCTGTCGTCATTCTCTCTCTCCCTCTCTGCTCCTCTCTCTCCCTCTTTGTGCTGACAATCAAGCCAAACACCAACATCATCAAATATACAGTTGAAACCAGATATTTATGTACTCTTCAGATAAAAACACAAACACTTTTTTAATTGTAACATCAAATCACATGGACTCTACTAACCTATCAGAAGCTTCTTTAGCTCAGAATGGAATCGTCTGGAGTTTTCTTATTAATTAACAATAAACTTAGTGTATATGTACTCCTAAATTTGATGAAAGTGATTAAAATAGACAGCTCCCTCTTTTTATTCTGACATTTAACTAATTCAAAAGATATTTCAACATTTATTTATCTAAAACAAAAGTTTACTCTAAATTGATGTTTAACAGTAAAAAAAAGTTTTTATGTTTTCTCCATAAAGTGTATGTAAATATCTGGTTTCAACTGTGAATATACTGCTGTGTATTGAAATTCCTCTTGTTTTGCATAGATATACTGAACAACATCCAAAGCATAATATATAAAATAACATCTACCTGAGTTTTTTCTTTGAAAGAAGCTCCTTATGTCCATTGTTGTGTTCATCAGTACACAACTGAAACCGATTTAGAGAGTTTGTTTAGCCGTGGAGGGTAACAACTGAAAATATGAAATGTAAGCTAAGACTAAAAAATCAGCATTGCTGTTCGGCTTTTTATTTATCCATTTGTTGATTCACTCGAAGAGCAAGTAACGCAACCAAGTGATCAGTTTGATATCAATCTTTTGTGATACACCGTCATATTTACATTATTAGTTCAGTACGAATGATTTGCTTTGGTACCTGGTCAAACTTAAGCTCTCCTCTGTCTGCAGCAAATTCGCAGGCAGCAGCTTCTCCCCCCTCGCTCACATGGGTGCTGCGCTCAGTCGCCTAGTGCCTGAGCTCGGATCATACCAAAATTAGGGGGAATTTACGACGGTGCGCTCTGTGCTTCGTGTGTTGTTTTTGGGCTTAAGCCCAGTAAGCCACCCCCCCCCCCCCCTCCGCTGATGGTTGACTCCAAATCTCCCGAACACTATGTCGATTTGAGAACGCAAGACCGAAACAGCGAGACCAAGACCGAGACCAAGACAAAAGTCCGTCGAGACCAAGACCGAGACCAAGACAAAAGTCCGTCGAGACCAAGACCGAGACCACGTAAGACCGGTCTCGAGACATCCAACTCTACCCTACAAACGTCACTGCTGTTTAGTTTTCTGTCTTCATTTATGTTGGAAGTGATAACAGAGCTGTACGTTTTAATTTGTTTCCAAAACCCCGCAGTCAGGACATGCTATATTGTATTTAGATAGAAGCTAGCGAGCTAACTTCCCTGCTAACTTCTAACTCCTTAAATGTCATAAATTCCGTTTTCATGGATGCCTGGATGTTAAACTCAATTGTTACACCTGGTAGAGCAGAACGCTGATCATTTTATTAAAGATGAAAGACTTTAGACAGTTTTTCAACTCTCGTCCACTGGACTTTTGCTGAGCTGACAAGTCTGCAAGTAAACCCGTTTTATATTTGTAAGAGACTGCGTGATTACCAACAAAAATCCCATGTTGCATTTTTCTTATGTTTGCAATACATATTATCTTTAGTTTCTGTGATGTGAAAGCAAAGAAATAGGCTTTTTATCTTCTTTGACCGAGTGGGTGCACTGCATGCTGGCTGGGCACAGTTTCCATTCCACTTTGGCATACAAAATGGCACATGCCACTTAGGGAAACTTGAATTGATGAGTCCCTGTAGAAAGTAAACAAAATACTTATAATATAAACAGCATCAGGAACCATGCAGAACAGTTAACACTGTCCTGCTTCTATTATCTGGATCCTTGTTTTTTAAAATACGCGCTGAAGCTTGGAAAAGATTGAAGTTTTTAATTTAATATAGCAGTACAAATCCCATTGTCTATCCAGAGCCCCCTGAGCTGTCTTTCATACTACAATATATTGGCAAAAGTATTCACTCATCTGTCTTCACACAGATTTGAACTTGAGTGAGATCCCATTGTTAATCCATCGGGTTAAACATCATGTCAGTCCACCCTTTGCCGATATAACAGCTTCAACTTTTCTGGGAAGGCTTTCCACAAGGTTAGGAGTGTGTTTATGGGAATTTTTGAGCTTTCTTCCGTAAGGACATTCATGAACTCAGACACTAATGCCGGACAAGAAGACCTGGGTCGCAGTCTCTGCTCGAATTCATCACAAAGGTGTTATATCGGGTTAAGTTCAGGACTCGGTGCAGGCCAGGCAAGTTCTTCCACACCAAATTCACTTATCCATGTCTTAATGGACTTTGCTTTGTGCACTGGTGTGCAGTCATGTTGGAACAGGAAGGGACCATCCCCAAACTGTTCCCACAAAGTTGGTAGCTTTAAAACTGTCCACAATGTCTTGGTATGTGGACGCATTAAGAGTTCCTTTCACTGGAACTAAGAGGCTGAGCCCAATGACTGAAAAACAACCGCACATCATAATCCCTCCTCCACCAAACTTTACACTTGGCACAATGCAGTCAGACAAGTGCTGTTCTTCTGGCAAACAGCAAACTCAGATTCGGCCATCAGATTGCCAGACGGAGAAGCGTTATTTATCATTCCACTGTTCTAGAGTCCAATGGCGGCGTACTTTACACCACTGCAAGATACACTGAAATGTCATGTAAGGTTGTCAGATATAAACACACATATAGATTTTGGCATATGGTAAATACCAGCAGCATATCTTATGGCTGCAAATTCAAGATCAGCACTCCTTTATGACAATAAGTAAATTTCATATTTTTTTATCAAAGACATGAAGTGTTTTCAGTTTATCTGGTTTGGGGGTTTTTTTAATCTATTGATAGTTTCTAAAAAGGATGTGTGTAAATCAAAAAGCAGCAATTTCTTGTTTCTAAACTGCACACAGATTGTAATTCATATTTTTTGGCAATGTTTAAAAGAGCGCTGAAAAGCCATCATTCAAGAAATGTAATCTTTGATTAGTAAAAAGCCCTTGTTGATGACAATATTATTTGTCTACAACAAAACGAGACTCATGCGTATCCCGGTTTCTCTAATTCATTCACTTTGTGGTCTACTCACCCAGTTTAGTTTCCGGAGCTTTGGAGATAATGAAACTTTGCCTCATCTCTGCATACAACAGCATTCATTAACAGTCAGAAGAGCATTAGCGGCAGAAAAGCGTTTCCCTCCTTTTTTCTCACCTCCCCTTCAGTTAGAGGTCTTATTTTCTTGGCAGCCATTAGTCATTCTCATGTTTTCCTGCCTCATCTCTAGTTGTTGATGCTGTTTTCATTTGAATTTCAACCTTTAATCTGACAAACTTCACAGCCCCTCTTTTGCTTTCAACTTCATTCTGTTTCTGCGCCTCTATTTTTACTCTTTTTTTTTTTAATTCCTTTTTCTCTCATACTCTCTTTTGGTCTATCATCCATTCTCTCGTCCCCACCACCCACAAACCACTACTCATACTGAACATCAAACAGAATCCATTTTCTCTGGAGAGCAGGAATAGTGCTTGATCTCTGTTTGACAGCTCACAAATGAGCCTGACCCCTTGTATACAGGACACACGTACTAAGATTCCCCACGCAACCACAAGTGAAGTGCGTTCGGGACCTTTGTCATCAAATGAGAGCTCGGCTGGCCTGTTTGCTTTCAGGCACATGGACCGATTGTGTTTCCCTGCTGAGGTGCAATTTCCCAGCAGTATGAACTCTGAACCTGTGGTATCAACTCTGACCCCCAGTGGTGGAATGGATGGGAGGAATGAAGAGGACAGTGGGTAAAACATGCAAAAACAAAACATTTAAATTATGTACGCCAACACTATACCTGCACACGCTGCATTTCACAGTTCAAATTGTGTAATCTGGGCACCAAACTGTAAAGGCATATGCACTGTACACTGTGCAAAAGCCAAATGGCTGCTCTCTGGGACTCTAAGTGTTTTAACCATTCCAGCGCACACACAGTATATCAAAAAGAGCCCTTATACTCTTTAGTGTAACTTTGCAATGCAATCTTCTGTGTAATCCAGGCCTCTTTTTTCCCACCACAGCACTAGTATCATTGGAGCTGTGTCACTGTGACATCGTTTCACTGTGCCTCCTGACACTAGGTTCACATGCATGAACAGGTCCCAATGCACTTCGGCGGTGTTGCAGTGAATGAAAAATTCATGGGGAACCCTGGCAAAAATCCAGATGCAGTTTCATCCCATAAATATTTATCTATGGGTTAACTATTGTGTTTGCAGTTGAGGAGGGTGAGGGAAAAGGAACAACGGGGGCAAAGAGGTCGCAACCCCAAATAAATTTCTTTTTTCCAGGCGAGTGACTAAAATAGTCCATCAGCTTAGATAGACTGCACCGAAAAAAAGTTTTTCTCAACTATTGTTCAAACGTTTCTACAACAGGTATTTTATGTGAGTGAAGAATTACTCAGCCATTATTTTATGAGCTAAAAGCAGATTAAATTGGTTATCCACACAGAGTTCAATTAGATTTTTTTTTCATTTTACATCATTTTGACTTTGGAGTGTCTGTCAGACAAGCCAGATGGACAATTCAGACCCAAAGTATCACTCTTTAAATCTGAATTAGCTAAATCCTAATAATAGCATGCTTAGCACTTACATTTCAGATTTTTAGCAGCAATGAAGAATAATTAGTTACATTTAAAGGAAAGGCTAAGATTTATTTATTTAAAAACCTTTATACATGTTAAAGAACGACTGAATTAAAAAGTTTTACTGAATTAACTAAACTAGTTAGTACACCATTTGGTGATACAGCCTAAGGTAAGCAGGTTAGCCATGCCTTCATCCTCCAAACGCATCTTGCCTGAATGCTAGAATTTGACAAACAGCCTGTGTACATCTTTAAATTTCCAAAGAATGATAACCAGAAGAAAAAAAAAAGCAACACTAATGTGACTGAAATGACTGCAAAGTGAAAAAAATAATCCACACCTACAGTTCCCTCTAAGCCAATGTTCCCTCTAAGCTGCGCACATGCGCAATTGCGCACTGCTGGCACGGTCTCTGCGCACAGAAAATCTGCATTGCGCACAAAAAAAACAAAAAAACAAAACCTGAATTGAAAATTAAAATAAATTTGTTAACAATTCTGTTTTGCAGTGTGAGTCAGTAAGTGACTGGCTGCTCCAGTATGGGATTAGAACGATGCCACCTTATCCCATAGTCCAGCCAATGATGGACTATGGGATATACGCAGCTAATCAACGTTGTTGACAGGCTATGACAGCGTCCTTATGTGCCGACACCGGTGTTTTAGCTAGCAAAGCAGCGTGGCTGATGTGGAGTGAAGCCACGTTAATGACAACGTGTACAACCACTGGAGATGTGAGCAGGACAGACGGAACAACTGACGGAAAACGTGTGGACTTTATACCAGTTTTTAAATTGTGTTGACGTGTTGACGCACGTAAAACCAGAGTTGTGATAAAAATATGCAATGTTTATTTTTTTTCCTGAATACTGTCGTTGTTTATATTTACTGCAAGAAGAAACAGTAAAAACTGCGTTTTATAAGGAAAGTGCTCGAAAGCACTCTCCGCCTGTGAGCAAAAACATCTGAATATGAAATGTAGGTTCTAAAACAGCTTGGAGAACCACCTTTAGCAGCAATAACTTTAAGTGATTGTTTGCTGTATAACTTCATATTTGTGGTGGAATTTTAGCTTATTCTTCTTTACAGCATTCTACTTTACAGCATTGAGGTTTATGGGAATTTTTTTAATGCACAGTTCTCCTAAGGTGCCTTTTGTCCCAGTTTGTGCCAAGATTTTGCTGTCAGACAGATGATGTCACATTAGACTCTACAATACTTTGACATACAGAGGACTTCACATTGACTCAGTAAGTACAAGGTGTCCAGGTCCTGTGGCTGCAAAACAAGCCCAAATCATCATCCCTCTACCATCGTGCTTAACAGTTAGTATAAGGCGTTTATGCCAATGTGCTATGTTTGACTTTTCCCTAATGTAGTGCTTTGCATTATGGTTAAACATCTTCATTTTGTGTCTAAAAGGATATTTCTTAGCAGTTTTGTGGTTTGTTAAGACGTAACTTTGCAAACCTAAGCTTTACTGCTATGTTCTCCTGTCAACCCTTCCAAACAAACTTGCTTATTTAATCTTTTTTTTAAACCTATTGTCAGGACCTTCAACATTTAACATACTAACTGAGGCTTATAGAGACTGAAACGTAGCTTTTAGGTTTTTTGCTGGGACATTCACCTTTAGGAACACATCAGATGCACCAGACCAGAAAACTGTCAAAATTTCAGTTTTTTTTTAGAGGTGGTGTCACACAAGGTCAATTAATTACCAACTGCTACTTACACTATTCATTCCTAAGTAAGGAGGTACTTAGTGTTTCACAGCACTGCATAGTCTTGTAAAAATGTTCTTTTTCACATAACTGTAAAAGGCCATTTTCTTGGTCCAGCTCACTTTGTTGGCTCCGATGTCAATCGTCACGTGGGTCATGTAGCCTTCAAATTATTCTCACAATTACCTACTGGGTAGCTGGAATGTGCACTGATAACATACAAACTTGTTTTTTTAATTTCTAACATTTTAAAACTGCATCTCAAACTTGTATGCTGCTGTATCTCTATAGCATGGATAGCATGTGTTGCTAACTTTCTGAACTATTGGGAGCCTCCAGGATCCCAATATCTGTCTCCCCTTTGTTTTTACTCTTTCTGTTTATGTGCTCGCTGCTCTGTGTGTGGGTGTGTTCACCTGCCTTGCAGGGACAGGATTCTCCTGGGATCCCCGCCCTCTCCTGGATGCACCTGAATCAATTAAGCACCTGTGGATCATCTGGCAATCACCTGGTATTTAAGCTGGGACCTGACCTTCAGTCTTCGCCTGAGTGTTGTCTAACTTTGGTAGTCCTCTCTGTTGCTGTGAATTCACCAAAGATTTCTAATGTGTTTCTTTCTGTGCCTAGGACAGCCCATCAGAGTTCTGGGAGGGTTTGTTACTTGGCGGAGTTTCTGTTCAGGAGATTCAGAGGATCAGGGGCTTTCTATTGAATTTTGTACATACTGGGACTTTTGAGCACTTCAAAAAGACTGCACAAGCACTGTAAATAAACTCACTGAACTTTCATTCCTGATTCCTGCGTTTGAGTCCAACCAGGCAAATCATGACACCGTTATTTCAGTGGACAATATTTACTCAACTAAAATTGCATGGTGGGTACCTACCAGCTTTGCTTTCCCAAAAATTGCTCTGCCAGTCAACACTACGTGTCGCAGAATTTCATTCACATTTTAGAGTTCAGTCACTATAACCGCTAGTCTTTAAGATGGGAATTTTAGTAGATTTGCAGGCATTAAGTTATTTAAGTATAGATTTTGAATCAACTGAAAATTTGATACAATAATCACATCAAAAATAAAAGACAATCACAGCTTTTAGTATTCATCTTAAAGAGAGTTATTGCAGAACATTTTATAATAATTATCAATTTCCAGTAAGCACAACTTAAGCAGAAATCTCAACATTATTGTGTAGCTAAAGAAAAAATTATGATACAATAATATGTGAAGAAAAATTGTATATATTTTATATTTAAATGTGAAGCTATTCTGGTGGAGTAGTTAAGTTCAGCTGGAGAAACCAGAGGAAAAGTCAGTGGATTTTAGTCTGGAATGATGAATTGACTCACCACATAAGACTTATTTGGACCAGGAAAAAAAATGCCAACAAGAACAGTCCATCAATATAAAAAAGCTTCCTGACTCTTCCTGTGTTATGAAGTTCAGTAATCGAGTGTGAAGGACCTCGGCTAAGAAGACAACCACAGACCCAACACAGCAGGCCAACAGTTTAAGAGAAAAGAAATCATGTTAAAGCTCTGAGAGCATGACACAAAATATGTGGTCTGATGAAACGAAAATTGACCTTCAGACTGTGTTATGTCTGACAGAAACCCACCACACATACCTCATCATTCATCTAACATCAGCTTACTGTGATGCATGCAGGTGGAAGTCTCAGGCTGAGGCTGGGAGGCGGGTGGTTGTGCATCCTGTGATGACTGAAGGAGACAGAGACAGAGATGGGAAAGAAAATAGATTTTATATTGTTGATATGATTTAGATTCAATCAGGATCCTCTGTGTATGACAAAAAAACCATACAACAAAATAAACAGTGGATAGTTGAGTACAAGAACTTAAAGGTCTGAGTTTTTCAAGCCAAAAATACAGTTATGAATCTTACTAGGAGTCTGCACCATGCATTAAAATAGCTTCGCACAGATGCTTGTTGCTTGGCAGACGTGCAGTTTGTGGTCCACTTGCCATCTTATGTTTTTGGTTTTCATTTCCAGCACGTCATTATGTAGCTTTAAGTACAGACTGATGACTTATGAATCTCAAGCTGGCAAAACTCTTTACAATGAGACATGACAGACGGTGGAGAACTTGCAATATCATTTTTACTGATTTAACTATCTGTGTAATATATCTGCTTTAGTAGGTCATTAAAGGCAGTTTTGTAAATTAGTGAATATTTTGTGGCAATATTAGTAGCTGCATACACATAATTGCTTTAAAAGCTCAAACTGAATACCAGAATAAACTGGCCCAAAATGATTAGCATTTCATTTCATTGCAGAGGGGTAGACGTGCACTCTTCCACTTGTGAAAAATAGACCCTTCCATGCAGAACTAGTCCTCTGTGGGGAGTTTTTTTTTTAATGCTTTTAAATTTAAATTTAATGCTTTTTAAGAAGAGCAGCACAATAATGGCAGCTACTGCACTGAACAGAAGACAGATATCCATGTTTTTGGTGTTGATCGAGCAAATGTTAGCGAAGACCCTGAGGAAGATGAATGAATCGTCAGTTTAAGCATGTTTCACATGTACATGAAAACATAACAATGCATTAAAATCACGTCTAATATAAAGAGTTGACCCAAAATTGTCAGTTAGAATGATTTAAATTAGAAATAGAAAATATGCACATGAAAATACGAGAAATAGATCCAAGGCTAAAGATTGATACATAATAACAGTTATGGTCCAGGCAGAAATATAGTATATAAGCAGCTATTAGATGTATTGTCATTCAGTTTAGTGCAGATATTTACTGCCCTGCTTACTGACTCCTAAAGACTTTTCTGTTGAGTGTGAACTTCTTTTGTGATGACTGTCACGGCCTATTTTATTTATAGTCTATCGCACATTTAAACAAAAGTTCACCCAAAGTGCTTTGGAGACGGAAACATTTACATTCCAGGTCTCCAAAAATCCCAGTTTGAAAATACATGAAAAGATGAAAGATCTGTTTCCTTTTCATTAAAATTTGTTCAAAATTAGTAAATTAATGATGCTTCACCTAATAAGTCATAACAGACTGCATACATATAAGTTAACCAAAATTTGCAGTATGGCACAGCACCAAGTATAACCACATCGGACTCCTAGCATGACTGCTATTTTTTATTTTTTTTACATTTCTCTGAAAAATACTTTAAGATATAACCTAAATCTCAGCTAAATGTAGATAATAATTGTGTAAAACATCATCCTGCAACATATTGTACATGTTGTGGATGCGACTGTACTGAGAAGCTGAGAGAAAAACCTGGAGAACTAAAGATTGATTCAGAAGAAGCACTGAAGGTAACATTTACATATTAGCATTTATGCTGCATGCCAGAAACAGCAGCTTCTGGTCAAATTCAGCACATGCATTGAATCTGCTTGCTTTCACCAATACGGCCGATCTATTCCATGGAGTTGATTTCGGGACTTCACATAGATAATAAATGGTGTTATTTACTGAAGGGAGGCCACTGTGGAGCAGCAAGAGGAGATGGCTAAGAGGCTGGCAGATGTGTGTGTGTGTGTGTGTGTGTGTGTGTGTGTGTGTGTGTGTGTGTGTGTGTGTGTGTGTGTGTGTGGCAGTGGCCCTGAGCTAAACTAGCCCATCCTGTTTCTGCTAGGCCGGCTGTCTCACTCCGCCGAAAGGGGTGGGAGAGCATACTCCTCAACATAATGCCTCCCGGGCGTATGCAACTGCAGAGACACACACACAAACACACAGACAAAAAATAAAAAATAAAAAAACACCAAATCACTCTCCTACGCAGCATCTGTCCTCTGCTGGATGAAGCAGGCCATGAGGTGCTGTAGTGAAGAGTGGTTCCAGCAACGATTTGGCAAACAGGACCAACAAAGGGTGCGTGCGTGTTCATTTCTATGCACGTATGTGCTCTGTATGCTTGCTTTTTACACGTGTTCACGGACTGCTGTGAGAGTCTGTGACCTGCATGTATGGTTTCTACATTGTTTTCATTTCAGATCTTTACGCATGCCTGTATTTGATCTCTGTTTAATGGCATTGGCTGGTGTGTGGGTGTGTGTGTGTTTATGCCTGGCTGTACTGTCTGTGTGCACGTCTACATTTGTGTGTATTTTGCGGCTCCATTTTGGCTCAGGGCTTGCAGTAGTGAACCCCCAAATGGGAGGACACAGAGCTGTGCCATAGAACACTTTAGCTGTGTTTAGCACACAGTTCAAGCTGACAGATAGCTGACTGCCAGTTTGTCCGTATCCACATGTACATGCACCATAGCAACAGTAGCAGCACCTAAGCTCTCGCTTTTGAGTCACTGCTTATACTGAACATGTTGGTTTATGTTAAGCAGGAGAAGGTTGCAAACAGTTTTCCACTGTAGGCTTATATATCTACAGTTCTTTCATGTTTCAATGGATTTCATGTGTGTCTTTGAACCTGTGACCACTATTCAAAGCGTAGTATTCAGTTCTGAAAATGTTCTAAAAGCTGCCAAGCATACATTTTACCTGCTATGCAGTACAGTGCTAAGTACATACAGTGCATCTGGAACATAACCAAGGCATTTTTACTTGTTCCACATTTTATCATATTACAGCCTTATTCCAGAATTCATTCTTCACCCCAAAATCCGTGGGGCAATTTATCCCATCCTTTGCTTTAGAACCTCTCAAGCTGCATAAGATTGGATAGGGAGCATGAGTGCACAGCCACTTTCAGCACTCCAAGAGATGTTCAAGGACACTCACAGAGTGGTCCTAAAGAGAGACCTTTGTTATCTTTGTTACAGAAGCTCTGAAGCAGGTTACCATCAAGAATGTCTCTCTACATTGCTGCATTCATCTTCCGTTGACCTTGACTAGTCTCCCGGATCCTGCTGCTGAAAGCCATCCCCACAGCATAATGCTGCCACCACCATGCTACACTGTAGAGACGGTGTTGGCCAGGTGATGAACACTGCCTAGTTTGCTCCAAACACAACGTTTGAATTCAAGTCAAAGCCTTTTTTGTTTCATTAGAATTTAGTTTCTCTTGGTCTGAGAGTCCTTGAGGTGGCTGTCATTATGTGCTTTTTATTGAGGATTGGCTTCCGCATGGCCACTCTACAAGGTTAGTGGTCTAATGACATTGATCGTGTTGCGTAGACACAGTCGTGTCAAGGTTCTTATCATAACTTGGCAAGAAAACTGCTGTAAAACTATTCTCACTCAATCAAGCCATTCATTTTGAAAAACCAGAGGATCTTTATGCCACAACATCACGAATACACTTCTGGTAATTGCCAACTTTGAATCCCTGACTTCAGACCAGCATAATAAGCATTCTCTGATGAAGACAAAAAAAAAAAAATAGTGAGGTATATAATGAGTGACTGAAGATATTTTCCATCGAGCATCTGAGATGTGAATTGCACCCATGTTATAGTAACACACACATTCAGGTCCTCAGGTATTCAACTCCAAGATCTGTCTGATTGCAGCAATTTTCTTCTCTAAATTTCTGTCTGTCTAAATTATCCATGATTTGTTTTCCCCATTTAGTCTTCCTCTACCGCTTCTGCGCCTGTCTGTCTCCATTTGTATTTGACTTTTTCTGTCTGTCTCCCGTTCCGTCATGTCATTTTGACTCAAACGCATCCCCTCTACCACCCCTCCCTCCTTTTTCTTTTTTCAAATCTCCAGCCAGTCCACACCTGCTTTGTCTCCCAAAGTCATCCTAATTAGTGTTTAAAGCTCCTGCTCCCCCACGGCGAGGTCGTCTGTGCCCGTAAGCCACCGCTGCCTCGTCTTCGCCATGCCAGCGCTAATGAAATAGCCCTATCTGCTGACATCAATGCTCGTGCGTGAGGGTGTGTAAGAGAGAAAAGAGACCACTCGCACATCATTAACAGCATTACCTCAATTACAGAGTCTGACAATGAGAACTAGCTGAGAGAGATGGGGAGTGAGTGAAGCGTGGGGGAGGTCGAGCAAATGAAGTAACTCAAATCGTAGCCTGTCGAAACAATGCAAACAGTAACTTTACATATAAAAAGGTTATTTCCTCCTTGGGTCACATCTTTTTTTCTTCCCCACTTTTAAAAAGCATTCATATTCAAGAGTGGATGTGATTGAATCCACGCTGACACATCACTGGGATGGAGATATTGCAGCACATGCAAGCGAGTATTTCTGTAAGGTGGTCCGCATGCAATCACACCAGCTCAATGGTTTCTCTGTCATCCTCGATCTTGTTGCATGACAGAGCTTTCTCCTGCCTCCTCAACAACAATAACTAGATTTGACTCTTGTCATGATCTTCCAGCCCCATGTTCCTGCTCCCTCTTTTTATATATATATATATATATATATAAAAAAAAAAAAAAAAGGGGGGGGGGGGTGGAAGAAAAAGAAAAGACGACCTGATGTCTGTCTATTATTTACCCCTGAATTTCCTCTGGGAACAAGAAACAAAGCAACAAAGGTCGGATAAAAAAGGAGCAAAAGGGGACATGATGGAGTTGGAGGAGACACTAGCTGTGGGGAGAAACAGTTACAAATCAATATCGTGAATCTGTGGGGATTTGAAATGGTGCCCAGGGACAGTTTAGGAGCAGCACATCCGCTGCAGATTGTGTGTCTCACCCAAGGGGCGAGGCAAGTCAGGGCTGCTCGACCACCGCGCTCAACAAATCAATAGGCCTGCATTTTATGTGTGTGTGTGTGTGTGTGTGTGTGTCTGCCTGTGTGCGATCTGCCCACAAGCTCAACGTCCGCTGACAGAGAGAGCCAGGTGAAGTGTGTTGGGTGAGAAAATTGTGCAAACAAGGAGATTGTTATGGGAGCCGGGGGCAAATAAATGCTGCGGTAAAGGTTAGGTGCTGTGCTGGATGAGATCTTTTTTGTCTTCTGTCTTTTCTTCTATTGGGAAGCTGTACAGATTTGAGCAAAAGTTTTATGACATGAAACGCTAAGAGAAAATACCATGGGATTGTTTCTAACACAGGATGAGAGGATATGGCTGAACACACAGCAGTTATATTAAAAGGAACATTGTTTTTTCTGTTCTGATATGAAGCTATCGCTGCACCCAATGTAGCCAAGATTACATGGAAAACAATTAAAGCAGGACCACTCCTGCATAAATTAATACCAATGTTGGTATTTCATACAGTATGCTATGCATTTTTATTAAAAACACTGTTGATATTTGTTGATATTTTCATTTTCCAGAAATGTACTTTCCCTATTACATTCTAATACTTTAGAATCAACTTTCTTCTAGTTAAACAGATGATTCTCAAACTTTAGACCCAAAGGGGGTTTGCATAATTTAGAATTCAACATAAATGGGAAACATTACAGCCAATTTTAAAAAAAAAAAAATAGAAGAAGCCGTGTAAGGTCTAAACGCATGACAAGCAGACAAAACTGAGAATACCAAAACCAGACACATTAACATGAGACACGGACTTTCAAAGTAAAACAGGAAATATAACACAGAGATGCGAACTTGACATGTGATGCAGCTGACAGGGGAGACAGAGCAACTATGGAACACAGAGACATAAGCCATAAGACAGAGAACTGTAAGAAACCAAAAGACTAGAAATGATAGATAATATCAAAATCAAAGTTCAATACTAATATAAAAATGAAAAATCTGGGGCGATGACCCAGGCACCCTAACAGTGGCACATAAGTCACATATGAAATTCTAAGGAAGGTCTGATTAAACTGATTACGGGCTGCTGGCCTCGTTCTTGTCTGACTCTAGCTTATCTGTCATATTTTTTATTTCATGATGGTTTTCAGTTAGTGAAATATGGATTCATGCAGACCATTTGAGCAGATCCCTTACTTGTTTTAGAAAAAGTTGTCTTCAGAATGGGAGTATATGTTGCTCTAAAACCCATATATACCTTTTAGCACTGACAAGGCCTTTCCAGATGTGCAAGCTACCAATTCCATATGAATTAATATACCCCTATACCATCAGAGAGGCAGGCGTTTCGGCTGAATGCTGATAATAAAGCCGGATAGTCCCTCTCCTCTTTGCCACAGATACTAATCTCACCACAAAATAGTTTTCCACTGTGTCCCAGTCCATTTTATAAGGGCTTTGGTCCAGAGAAGACGGCTGGGGCCCTGGATCATGTTCACACATGGCTTCTTTTTTGCATGATAGAGCTTTAACCTGCATTTGTGAATGAACTCTGTTCACAGTCATTTTTGGAATGATTTCTGCTCCTGAAACCATGCGGTGATTTCCATGACAGAATCACGACTGTTTTTAATGCAGTGCTGCCTGAGCTCCCTAGGATCATGGCCATCCAATATTGACTTTGGCCTTGTTTGACCTTGGGGGTTTTCATGATGGATAATGAGATATGATCAGTCAATTTTACACTGAAGGAACATTATTCTAAAGTTTTTTGCAGATTGGTGAACCTTTGCCCATCTTTACATCTGAGAAACTCTGCCTCTCTAAGAGGCTCTCTTTATACACAGTCCTCGAAGGATCGACCCAAGTCCCCACCTTGCAACGTGCAGGACTTAAAGGATCTGTTGGTTAAATCTTGGTGCCAGATACCACATCACACCTTTGGGGTTTTCAGTGGAGTCCATGCCTCGATGGCTCTGCGATGTTTTAGCAGCAAAAGAGGAAACACCACATTAGGCAGGTGTTCATAATGTTATGCCTGATCAGTGTATGCTGCAACATGCTGAGATCCACAAGACAGATGACTTTGCAATCAGATCTATATCTAAACAGATGCACCAAAAAATACAGACATTTTTATCATCAACATGAATTTAAACAATTCCTAAATGTACTTTTTGTACACACTTCACAGTACATCTTCCAGGCTTCAGCAATACTGTATGCTCTTATGCATATCTATTCTTTCAGAACTATGGCAATTAGCATACTGTACTGCAGGCAACAGCTGGTGCGCCATACTTGAGTGCATTATCTGTATACTGGGAACTAACACGTGTACTCTGTTGTTGTTTTGCAAGTCGGAATCATTATTATTGCAAAGCTAAAAGGGAATACAAAGCAGGCAAGACAGCTGAGGGCGCAACAAGGGAAACCATTTGCATGTGCAGTTATTTACATGTAGTTCATTCTATCATGCTGTTATGTGAAATTTTAACAATTTGCTCATTTCAGAGAATGAGACCGGTCTTTTTTGTAAAGTGGGTAACGGCACGATTATTATTCTTCAAGACACTGTGTGTGACACAGGGTGACAGATGCATGTGTGTGTTTGTATGTTAAGCTATGCTGGCTATGAGCAACACCCACTTGTTAGGGTGTACCAAAGTAACAGGTCCAACAAGGTGTGTAAATGTGGCACGCAGAGTGATGTGCAGAATTATTGACGCTCACGTAGCATAGTCAACCCTGTTGGATTTTCCACTCCGTTTTTAACTGTTTCATAAAACAAGTCGCTTTAAGTAAATGTCAAATGTGTGACATTTAGATATATATTCATATGAAACTGAGCTTGTGCTGTTTACAGTCTCTTGTACTGAAGGGTATTCCAATCAAAATATGTGCTTGTATATGCGTCACTGTAAGTACAGTTTCGCTTCCCTTTAAATGCCAGTTGAATCCAAAGAGAACAGCAGACATCAAGAAAGCTTTATGTACATGTATCTACATATATCACAGTCAATTGATGTATGGAATCTTCATTTAAAAAACTGCATTTTGTATTTACTTTTTTTACTCAAGTTATATTTGTCTAATATAACTGCTTGAAAGCCCACCTGAGGTCTGCACACTTGCCAACAAAATCAGCAAAATCTTACTGTTCTTAACAAGTGAAAAAGAACAAATTAATAAATGTTTGATCAGGCAGGTAAGAGAGGAAAAAATTGCATTGTTTCATATGTAAATAAAGTTGTTATCACAGGACAGCTATTATTTTTAATTACTGTCTATTGAATATTTCTCTAATGTCACATATTGAACATTGTACCACCGTTTCACACCTCTCACCAACAAAACTATCAGCCTTTGGGAGGCTGGCTTAAGCTTTAGATAGGTACTGTTAAATGTTAATGAAGCTCTAAAGATCTGAACCACATTTCCTTATCACTTCTTCATCCAACTGTGGATTTATTCTGTTTGTACTGCCCCAAAGGTGCTAGAGTTGTAAACGTGAAAACAATTCTAGTTATTCATGTACAGATGTCATGTCCCTGAGTAATTGGCAGTTGACTTTATTTAAGCACAAGGACATTTTGAAATTATATTACCTGATTTTGTGTGCTACAACTGTCAACTATGTCACTGCCACTTAAATGCTGTGCTTTTCTTTTTTACTTTATAAATAAAATCTGATATTTTGTCCCGTTTTGCTGGATCCTGGACCCTCTTGCCACCAACAGAGCCATTTTGCATGGATTCGCCATTCATTGACTGACATAAATTGCTGTAACCATAAAGTGTCTCCCTCATTTGCTGGTTGGTTTTAGCAGTGGGGGGAAAAGCACTTGGCTTGCCTGTGAATCTCCCCTTGGGTTCATTTAGCTGAATATAACAGAATAGCTTCAGGCAAATTTAATGAGTCACCCATTCAAAATGATTTTTTGATGTTTCTCCGCTCTCTTCCACTTAAAGAAATACCCTCTGTGATACTGACCTAAAACGCTTCCTTTTAGTCAACGCTTCTGATTTTAATTTACAAGCTAAGCAACGTGGAACGGTGCTTCAGAGCCACTTGATAATCCATGTGCAGAGATACATTTATGTTTCTTCAGAGAGCTATTAAAGCAGTGAAAATGCAATTAAGCAGTTGTAGTGGTGGGGCCCCCTTGTTTTTTGCAGATGTCTGCACCTGGGGGAGTACACAAAATATTGACACTGAAGCTTTAATTGTCTTTGCTGAGCATCTACACTCAGAGACCAAATAAATCTGTCTCTTAATCTTTCTTTGTGTCACAACATGTACAAACTGAGGTGAGATGAGAGAGATTTCACATCAGTCTGCATAATTACTGCTTGGTATAATGGTGCATAATGGCATAATGCAGCAATTCTTCTAAATCAGTTTGAACCTTCAGACCTCTGCAGCCATCCTAGCTGATCTTTCTGGCTATAGTTAGGCACATTGGTGCTTTGATAGCCAACATGAGTGTCATAGGACACTCATAGAGTCAGTTTTAATAATAATACAGTTACAGTAGGGAAAATAGCCATTGGAGACTGTAGAAGGACATAAACTGTGACAGTGTGCAATAAGCTTGCAGTCTTGTTTCCTTTCAAATGAATGCTTTAAATGAGGCGACCAGGTCAAATGGTGTCTTCAAAGCGACTTTGCTGCATAAAGATCACAATAAAATGACAATAAAACTCCATCAGTCTGCTATCAGCTTGCGATTGAACGGAGTCAAGTTACCAAATATGTCCAGTATATTTGTGATAATACAGATTAAATGTGCTAAATCAGAAAAGAAATGACAAATCTGTCAACATCTGTTGCAAATCTGTTGCCATCTACATTTACATTAAACACTATTTCACTGATTTTATTGTGAGTTCAGCCAACATACCATAAATTTGAAACAGTAGCTGCAGATCGGCTTCTCTTGTTTGTTGCCTTGCTTCTGTGTAGGAATCTAACCCGAACACAGCCAGTTGGCAACCAACCAAGCTCATCAAAGAGATTTACTGACATGTGATGGCAACCAGTGTGCCTTCATAAATTAGACGGCAATTATTTGTAAACCTTCAACAGTCTCTTTAAAACTGATTGCAGCAAGTTCAAACTGGATTGCAGTTGGCAGGTTACCTCCCACCAGGTGATCTCTGTAATCACCTTGCAATTGAAAGTAGCCACCCAGAATCTGAGGGTGACCCCTGATCCCAAGAGGGCTTGGCATCCTATTTTACACTAGTGTGACTGAGCCATAACATGCCGTGTCAAACTAAGTGCAAGATACTGAACCTTAAACTTTATGGCTGATTTAGCATCCTCCACTACAGCCAATAGAAATATTGGTTAATATAATAGTTAATGTGAATGGAAAATGTGTCAATTTATCCTAAAGGTTAAATAAATAAGAACCAAGCTGTATGGCAACAGTTGTGGACAGATCTTACTCTAAATCTAACCTGATAAGGGGAAAGTTTGCTGATCACCCGCCGATGTCAGTCAGCTTCATCCTCCCTAGTCCAATAATGTTAATTAAACTGAACATCTATCCAGCAGTAGAGTAGTTAGTAGTTATATATCTTGCTCAACTAAGATGTAATGGTATATCAAAGAATATCTTAGAGAATATAAAACATCCTACTGGTACCTGCTATGGATAACAGCTGATACTGTATTGTGAAATTGCTGATAATGGTTACTGATAAGGTAATGCCAAAGGCCAGGCCTCAGGGCAAGTGGTGTAGATTGTCTGATGAACAGAGACAGTCACTCACTGTCTGTGGTCATCTAATAGACAAAGCACCACAGACATAGACCTACACACAGACACACACACACACAGACATTTGTACAGGCCTACATAAACCATTAACCCCAGCCCTTCCATGTACATCGGTATAATTACATTTTAAGGTAATCTGCATTACTAAATGCAGGAAATAACCCGCAACTGCCCTGATAATCACTCACAGCAGAAACAGAAAAAAGGTCATTAAAGATGATAAGTGCTTAGATGTAGAAATCACACACACACAGATGGCTTTGTGACTCCTCTTAAGGGGATATGTGACGAAGAAAAAGGGTCTTGACCTTTTTACTTCACACTGATGCTTCAATTATTAGACCATATGGCCTAAGGCTAGACATTTCGAGACAGTGTTTTTAACCCTGATGCATTCTCTTAATTCAGGTTTTACAGAAACTTATGTTTTGAGGACAAAGGGTAGAACTTAGGTTAGAGATTCAAACTCAGTTCAAGAAAAACCTTTGAGGTAACAACTTATGTAACCACATGCATAAAAAGAGGCAGAAAAGCAGTAACTGTGTCACATCGACCTTTTTGTATATAAATGCAGTAAATTTAGCATCTGTGGGTATGCTTAGGGGTGTGGGGTATACATCAGGATTGTTGTAATATGACTCTTTAGTGTATAAACACATTTATATCGATGCTATCAGATAGCACTATCGAGATGATTGCATCCTTTGGTTAGTTTGTCAAGAAATGCTGAATTGTGAAGTACATACACTGCCACAATCACGGACGTAAGTCTCTTGACTTTTTCAACAAAATATTTGTTTCACATTTAGACTTTCATGGTTTCATGGTTCAGGAGTAACAGTGGCCTGCCAATCCAGACCACACTGAAAACTGCAGTGAAGTTCTTAATATCATCAATCATTAGATAAAATGCAATGACATTCTTAGCAAGCTGATACCAACATTAGTGAAGAGGTATTAAAGGGTGGTTTTTGTTTAGATTTTTTGCTCTATTGTGAATTGTAATGCACAGGTATCTCAGACTATTCATCTTTTCTTGGTAAGCTTAGCTTTTTCTTTCTATTTTGTCCACATGATAATAATGTTCTGGATCACTGAAAACTGGGCTTTTCAAAAAATCCAGGTTGAAAATTTCCAGCAACTCAGTTTCTGTGCTTACATATGGACAAGGGAAACAGAGATTTGGTGTTGCGGCCTTAACGGTGTGCACCTGTACCTCCTCTGTTGACCTCAGACTGTATGCCATTTTATGCCATTTATTTTTTGTTGACTTTTGACTGGCTAACATTTCTTTCACAACGCTTAAGATTTTGTTTTGTTTGTTTGGCTTTTTGTTTCTTTGCATTTTTATATAAACTCGGTAAAATCCCTGATTTAAAAAATGTCTATGGACATATGGATATAAACTTACTTAGATAAATTCATACTCTACAAGTGATGAATTTACCATTCTCTTATTAGTAATCAAAATTAAATTTAGTTTCTTTAGTTTCACCAAAAAAAGAAGAAGATATTTTTATTAGATTCTCATATTCTTTGCTTTCTAAGATATTATATAGCTGGTAAACACTTGCTTAATAGCCAGTCTACTTATTTAAGACCTATATATTAAAGTGCTTTACGTGACCCGCTCTTATCATGCTCTAATTGTCTTTTCACCCGTTTGTTTACTTCCCATCATTGTTTGTGTTACTGGTGATGGCATGTCAGGAGGAAACGGGAGACTGCTCCATGGAGCTTTTTTTTAATTATAGGAGTTTGATTTCCTCACTCTCCATTTTACTTTTACTTAATGATGGCAGTAGCAGCTGAAAACAATTCAACTCCCCAGATAAGCAGTCTTAAATTTTCTAGGAAAGATATATTATATTGCTATACATTTTTTTTGCTATTAATGTTGGGTAACACTAATTTAACCTACTGACTGACAGACAAAGAGGAGATAGAGCTCTTAGAAATGACTCTTTCTTATGAGCCCCTTTTGTGTTTCCCTGTGAACCAAATTACCTGCTTTTTGAGAGGAACCCACACAACGATAGGTGACATAATGAAGGCAAAGGATAACTGGGTAAAGCCGGGTTCAACACGGCTTAATCGTTTTTGACACAATCTTGATTATAATACAGTTTCTAACATTGTTATTCTCTTTGTGTTCCTTTGTGCCTTTGAAATTCAAACTGCTTTGACAAATTATGACTGAGTGAGAGAACTGCTTTGGCAGCTGAGTGTAGATAAACTCAGTAGGTGGAGCAGGAGTTTAAAATCTTAAAGAGCTTGGTTTTGTTTTTTTCAAGTGAGCTCTTATAAAAGAACTTATTGTAGTGTTTAAAAATGAAATGTATATATTTCAAATATATACACACACATATATATATACACATCTACTTGAACAGAGCCAAGGCTACAATAGCATACACAAATCCCAGAGTATGGATTCATGCTGGGTGCTGTGTGGTTCTATGAGAAAGGAAGGGGCGGAGTCTCTGTGCTGAGATTGAAATCCACTTGGAAAGTTTGACTGTTTGCCTTAGCCTGCCTTATTTGCCAGATGGCCATGGTTTGTGGTCTGGGACTGCCGTGGCACAGTCCATAAGGCAGCCGTCTCTCAAACCCATGTAAGAATCCCCATGTGTGGAGTTGTTTTTTGTCTTTTGCAAATTCTCATTGCCTGTTACAGGCTCTGCTGTCTCACTGCCTGAATAATAGAGAAGATACACAATCATGGCAGGATGTTGGTGACGGAGCTGGAGTAATTGATTCTCTTAATAAAATAGAAGAATATCATCGTGTGCTTTTGTCACTGCAGGGTAGCCAGGTGGATTAATGAAACAAGGTCATACCTAGAATGAACTGACATTCATGTTGCTGAGCCCCGTCTACTTCCTGCTAGTGCTACAAACACAGCTGAGCCAAAAATCTGAAAATTTTGGACAGCTTTCCTGGATTACATACATGCACAGCAACTCAATTAGCTACATTACTAACAGAAGGATGAGCCAGGTTAGAAACAACAGATGCATCTGGAGGATATGTGAAGTAAGCAGATCAACAAAAAGTTAAAACACAGTGACCATAGTTTGGAATGTAGAGTGGCACTAAACGTTATTTTATTTACTGATTCTGATCTCTTTTTTTTTCTAAGCCTGACCAGCCATTATCGATTTTTGTCAATTATCAGTTCTTCTTCCAACAAACTAAGAACATATAAACAGAAATCAACTTTTCTTCTTTAAATAACTTTGAAAATTGAAGAAATTACAAGTTTTAAAATTTCCTCTAAACTGCGGTGAGTTAAAGGGGCTTCTCTGGTACAAATAATTACCTGACAATAAATTTCTGTATATCCACCTTTACCTGACATACCTTACAAAATAAAAGCAAGTGCAACACATTATTACAACAAAACAATCTCAGGCATTTACAAAATGTAATGTCATTTAATAACAGGACATCAAACCTTTTCTCTTTTTCAGTTGTCCTCGTATCTGCTTTGATCCGTTGCTCATACCGAGGCTGCTGGCTTGTGCCTTTCTCTTTGTTCCTCAGCCTTTGTTGGCTTACGAGTTTGGTGATTTAAGACTCTGACTAAGTTTGTTGCTATAGACGTTCTCGTGCTTTTATTTGATGAACTTTGTGCCCTCACTCAGAGTGAGAAGCATCCTGATATGTGAGTGTGTGGCTGTGTGTGTGGTTGTGGCTATTTGCCCGCAGCACTATACGCATGTTGCGCAGACATGAAGGGCTCAACTTGAAGGTGACTAACTGGTCACCAGTTCATTTCACTGGGAGCGTCTCTGGGTGGTTGATAGGTGGATTTCTGTTTGAAAATGTGACATATGTAGCAACTGGAACTCACTAAGCTAACAGGGAATTGCTATAAACAACCTAGATAGAAAAGTTAATTCTATTTCCCTGTTAAGGCCAAAGAGCAACAGAGATGGAAGGTTCATTTAATCTCCCAGGATTTAAAAAAGTACTCCTCCTTTCTGTACCATCATTACCTGATAAGCAATGGATGCCTTTACATTTACCTGAAATGTTAATGCTGCTTTTCGCTTGGCACAGTAATTAAAAGAAACTGATAAGAATTACTGGGAAAGCACTAGACCAATAAACACAATCAATAAGACTTCAGGGAAATAGAGAATTTTAAACAGTAAGGCGGCAGTGATTCAGAAAGTAGTTAGTGGTACTTGTCCTTGTGAGGTGTTCACAAGCACTTGGCACTTAAGTGAACCTGTTACACATTGCATTATTTGCTATATAAAATGGTGGTTGCTCATATTAAACAGTTGTCAGCTTATGACAAAGTAATCCTATGAGATAATTTCAGACATTTTTTTTCTTCTCTTGGATATGTGTATTGTCACAGAAAGGCAATATCCTTATTATAATCCCAGCTCTGGCTGTGAGAACAAAAGCCCCACCAGTTTCCTGGTCAAACCCTCTGTTTGTGAATGGCAGCCAATCAGAAAAAAGCTGTCCTTAGAGAAGATAATGGAAATTATGTAAAGGTACCGTGAAAAAGTCTGCAAATAAAAAACGTGGGGCCGCAAAAATGAGCATCAAAGTTCTTCTTGAAGTAGCTAAAAATGTCCATGGTTTACAAATTATACTAGCTTTCAGTTGCAGGTCCTTCAATTTTCATATTATATCGCATAATATATTTAAATGTCATGCAAACTAACTTTTTCCCATCCACATTTATCCCACCAGCGAGCTTCAAGGTCAAATCAAAGCATTTGAGTTTAAACTAATGAGCAAAATATTGCACACTGTAACCTTTGTGCCAAATTAAATAGTTCACTTCTGGTTTATTAACATTCAACATCCCCTGTTGGAGAGAACACCAGAGATACGTTACACCTCATGAAACACAGAAAAAAAATGTTATTGACTTCCTGGTTAGTCCTTGCTCCTTCCCATTTTCCCTCTTTTGTTTGCTTCTTTCCCTTTTTCTTCCCTTTTGTCAGCTGTGTTTTTACCTCCAAGCTTTACTGTTTATTTTTATTCTCTCCTCTTTGTCTGTCCACCTCCTGCTCCTACTACCATTCATCACTTTACTTGTCATATCCTCCCCATCCTCTTGCTATCCATCCATCCCATCCCTTCCTCCCAAGTGGACGGGCTGCTTTGACCTGTATCTGTCTGGCATGGATGAGTCCCAAGTTTGGTTTAAATGCCCCAATTATTCTCTTGAATTATGATGTCCTGCTCTGGGCTCTGTTGCTCCATCTCTGTAGCTCTCTTATGAAAGCTGGCACAGCACAACAGAACCATTTACAGAGGCCAGATTAAGGGCACATTCTCACAAGCGCCTCTTTCAATGCACCAGGCAATGAAAAGCTGATGGTTGGTGTATAAACAGACTACAAAGAAATACTCTGACCTCTTCTGATAATGTCTGCTGTACATCCTGACTTGTATAGCAACCTTCTCACATTTTTGGACGAGAAAGTCAATATTCACTCTTCCCCCCTGACATGAGGTTGCTTACAATAAATAAAGGTTGTTTAATACATACTGGGACATATACACTCAGCCGCCACTTTATTGGGTACACCTGTTCAATGGCTTGTTAATGCAAATATCTAATCAGCCAATACAAGGGGAAAACTAAATGCATTCAGGCATGTAGACATAATCAGGATGACCTGCTGAAGTCCAAACCAGTTATCAGAATGTGGGTAAAAGGTGATTATAGTCGACTTTGACACCATGATTGCTGGTGCACAATAGTCTGAGTATTTCAGAAACTGCTGATCTTCTGGGACTTTTCAACACAGCCTTCTACAGGGTTTGGAGCAAATGGTATGTAAAAGAGAAAATATCCAGTGAGCAGCAGGGTAAAAATGCATTGTTAATGCCAGAGGTCAGAGGAGAATAGCTAGACTGCTTCCCGCTGTCACTCAAATAACCACTTGTTACAACCGAGGTATGCAGGAAAGCATCTCTGAATGCACAACATGTCAAAACTCAAAACAGATTAGCTACAGCAGCACCAGGTACCACTCCTGTCAGTTAAGAACAGGCTGATAATAAAAAAAATGTCACCTCATCTGATGAGTGTCGATTCCTGCTCCAACTTTCAGATGGTTGGTTAAAATCATGGACCTATTCTGCCTTATATCAATGGTTCAGGCTGGTGGTGGTGGTATAATGATGTGGGGGATAATTTCTTGCCACACTTCGGGCCCCTCAGTAACACTTTAGTATCATTTAAATCCCACAGCCTGTTTTATTGGCTGCTTCCAGCAGCGTAATGCCATGTCACAGCACTCACTGTGCTAAAACACACTGTAAAACAAATCCTAAAAACATATTTTACTGTGTATTTTACAGTTTTGTACTGTTCTTCTAGAATATCATTAAATTTACATCAATACACAGTGATTTCACATTTCAAATGTAAATTAATGTAAAATCACTGTAATGTAATAAAACATAATTTTCTTGTTTTTTTACATGTATTTGTCTGTACATATGCATATTTAGATTGTTAAAATACATTCACAAATGTATCATGATTTCACAAATATTTGTCCGTTATTTGAAAGATTGAACTGTTAAATTCAAATGTGATGCAATGGAAAAGTATATAAAATGATTCTTATAAAAAAATAATTATTATTATTATTATTGCTATTTAGGGCGATCATGTGGCAGTTCGCCTTGTAATCAGAAGGTTGCCGGTTCGAGCCCCGGCTCGGACACTCTCGGTCATTGTGTCCTTGGGCAAGACACTTCACCTACTGGTGATGGAATTATAAAGTGGAATTGTAAAGCGCTTTGAGGGTCTCAAAAAGCACGATATGAATGCAATCCATTATTATTTAAACCAACTGTTAACTGTATATTTCTGTACATTTAAGTATTATTATTCATATTGCCGCATTCATTGACCTTGTTTATAGGTAATTTCATTGTTTAATCACATTAAATTGTTCCTAATTTGATGTTTAAAAGCACTTGAAAAAGGCAAAATGCCATGTAAAATTAGAGCAACAAATTGTATTTTCATTACTGGAAATAACTGTATTTTTATGAGTAAGTTATTTTCTGTTATTTTACGGTATTATTTTGGTGCCCCAGCTGCCGGAATATTACTGTTTTTTTAAGATGTTTTTTCTAACAGTGTAGTGTCTACAGTCATAAGATCTCAGTCTAATACACCTTTGGGGTGTGGTGGAACAGGAGATTGACATTATGGGGATGCTGCCATGTGACTATGTCCTAAAATGTGAGGAATGTTTCAAGCACCTTGTTGAATCTCAAAGGCCTAAGGGTCCAACACAAATGTGTACCTAATGAAGTGGCTGGTGGGTGTATTAGTATTTCAGAATTACATACTAATACCAGCACCCACCCCAATCCCTTCTCTATGGTGATCAAAACCACAAACAGTGACTGAGAACAGAAAATGCCGGTATTGTCTCATTTCTACGGTTATCACTAAGTGTTTGTGTTTGTATTATGAGCCTGAATCATTTTCAGCTCGACAAATAGATTCTTTAATATTATATTCATATATTTTACAATATAATTTCAAAATGTTAACAGGAAGCTGTAGGACATGCAAAGGCAGATTATTTAGTTTAAATCACTTTTTAAGAGACTGTAGTTTCTAACCTGAAACAATAATTAGAGAACGTGAGCAAATTGGCGAAATTCTTAGGAAAGAACAAAAATGACATATTGTTGCCAGGTTAACATACTTTCTGTCATCCTCTGCTATGTGAGGTATTAACCTAATTAAAGTCAGACCTTGGTTCCTGAATAAGAAACATTTGTAAACTTACTACGAGGTTTGTAAAAACAGGTATTTTCTATTCGAAAAAAGAGATAAACGAGCTTGCATTGGTTGTAGACAGCAGGTGCTGTAGCTGAGAGAATAGGCAGCTGGTAAACAGCGTTGTCTGAACATCTCAGTGAAACAAAGGACGTTGAAAGAGTTCTGACTGTGGAGTGTGGGATATAGGCTGCAAAGCAGTCTGTCCTGTCAATCTGCAAAGTGTTTTATAAGGTCATTAGTCCGACACACACACAAAACAACGGAATTACATAAACATGTCTCGTTTAGGAACACATTGCAGCCTTAACTGTTGCCAAGCTAAGACTCCCCCGTAATATTGGTGTTCTTGCGCTTCACTTTTTGCACAGATTAAACAAACAGGACATAATGTGTCTTGGAAAGCTAGCTGCTGGTTGGCTCTCCATATTATAACAGAAATATACCTTCACATACCACACTTCTTATCTAACTCAAGGCAGGAATATGAGCATGTGAATTCCCCACACAGAGTGAAACAATTCCTTTAAGTTAAATCCACTGTAGTCGCTTCTGTTTCTGAAACAACATCCACGCTTTAGACTGCCCTCCCTCCATCCTACAACCACACAGGTTGTTTGTGCAAGCAGTTTCCTATGAGCTACCTGTGTTTGGAAGTTCAGCAACCTCTAGGAGCCATATGAATAAGTGCTTGTATAATGTGCACCTGTGTTCTTACCCTCAGATTAGATGGAACTTGCCACACTTGGAAGTCGTCGTTTCAGGTGATCTCTGGAGAACTTCAAGACGTGTTGAGGAAGTAATTTAGCCAAGGACACATCTAAAACCTCCAGGACACCAGCCCTCAAGGCCTGGATTTTCCCATTCCTGTTTTAATGTTATGTAATTTGACCTGAATATATGCAATCCTAGGAATGGGAATTCTGTCAAATCAAATTCATATATCACTTCCTTTTTCATATACAGTCATCGGCAGTATATACATATCTACAGCCATCTTTAAAATACGGTATAGGCTCTGTCATGATTTGGAGCTGTCTTCCAATGTCAGTGGTGTTGGAGATCTTCTCAAAACCGATGGATTTAACGCAGAAAACTGAATGCAGAAAAATATCAACAGATTTTGATAAATCCATACCATCTGGAAAACAACTGATTGGCAGCAGCCTGCTTTTTCAGCATGATAATGCAGAGGTCCAGCCCCCCCAGAGCTTGGACCTCAACATTTTTGAAGCACATCATTATGACAGAGGATTAAACAAATGGCAACCAACATCCAAAGACGGGCTTTTAGTGTCCTTCAAGAAGCCTGAAGAACTACTTAAAGAAATGACAAGGAAGCTTGCCTTACAGAGTTCAAGCTGTGTTAAAATATGAAGGTGGTGATACCATATATTGACTTTCAAGCTTGTTAGAAAATACAAAACTCTATTTTTGCATGTAAATTGCAATAAATCACTGTACCTAGTTCCCATATTCCAAGCAAAAGGTATTTAAAAAATTACTCACGACTTTTGCACAGTCCTGTATTTCTGTTCAATTCCAGCTCACAGTCCAGCACAGTCAGGCAAATGCATACATTTAACCAAATGTATTCATAGCGCTGCCGCCAATTAAAAAATAAAAACCTGATGTCTCTCATTCACTGTTATTGAATAATGGGCTAACAGTCTTGCTGACAGAGATTATATTTAACCTTTTTAATATCTGCCTAGTTAGCTGGTAACCTTTAAGGCTAGAACATAGCCACATATGTAAAACGAGAGTTGGAAGGGAGATGTCCTTCCCAACCACTGTACTCAAAAGTGTCGAGGGAATTGGCGGCTTGTTGGAAGGCGTATATCTTTTCCCTTTCAATTAAATATCCAAGAAAAATTACTGTCTGTGCCTTCATGGTTTACACAGACACACAATTGTAACACTAGATGAAACAATGCTTTTATTCATTTATTTAAGGGCATCACAAACAGTATAGTGCATAACACATTGAAATTCAGGAATACCAACACTTTATGGGTGATTAAATAGACTGACAGCAGTTGGAGGACCGTGCTGGTACCATTTTTCCACATGCAACCAGTTAAAAAATGGTAAATGGCCTGTATTTGTATAGCGCTTTACACATTCAGTCATCGACCCATTCACACACTGGTGATGGCAAGCTACATTGTAGCCACAGCCACCCTGGGGCGCACTGACAGAGGCGAGGCTGCCAGACACTGGCGCCACCGGGCCCTCTGACCACCACCAGTAGGCAACGGGTGAAGTGTCTTGCCCAAGGACACAACAACTGAGGCTGTTGGAGCCGGGGCTCGAACCAGCAACCTTCCGATTACAAAACGAACTGCCAACTCTTATGCCACGATCGCCCCACTATCCATATCATTAGTTACTGACTAGCACAGCAAATGTCGTTAGGAGGATAAATAAATGCTTGACTCAGGGAATCTGAATCGAATCAGTGATCTTCAACTGATGCTTCCAAGTGTCGACTTTGAGGGGACAGCCTTAAAAGAAAAGCAGGTGAGCCAAAACCCCCCCACTCCCATTGTAGGGGACTTGTATCCTCTGTGTGATCTCCCCGCTGGAAAAGTAGTGAGCACATTCAGCTCACACATGAATGAGCCCAATATAGCCTAACCCTCCCATCTTTTCAAAGCAACAGTGTAATCCAGCCTCCATGGTTATATTCCTCATTGTAATCCTACATTACAACTGAACCCACTAAACCTCTGGTGACATACAGTATGTTTCACACTCTGAAAGGTAGTCTAATCATCTGGCTCTTTTTTCTTCACCCTATAATTGATCATATCGCATGTGGCCTTGATTAAACACCCACTGCCGCTTCAGAATTAATCATGCATTGCATGAACTTAGCATTAATCACGGCATAACCCCCGCTCCATCTCCATTCCTTAGTCGGACTGTAATGGGATATTCATCTCTTCAACAATTAATAACATCGGCATGGGGCTCCTGCACACTAGCCTCATTCTCTCTGTTCCCACAGTGTTATTTTAAGCTGGTCGCGGGTGATGATTGAGGGGTCGCAACGAGAGCTTAAATGGGATTTATTAGCGTAGATGGCAGAGGTGAAGAGAGGAGAGAAGAAGTGAAGAAGCAGTGGGGTGACTGTGAATCGGGAAGAAGCGGAGAGAGGGAAATGGAGAAGAAGAAGAAAGAGGACCTAAAGGTGATAGAGTCATTGGCATGTTTTAACACGTGTGCCCGCTGGAGAGGCATCAATCTCATTTATCTCTTTTAGATTTTTTATATCACTGTGTTTTTCTCTCTGTAATAACCCCCTGCCACCTTCCAGGTGATTCATCTGAAATACTCTGCAGCAGAGCTCCTCTGGGGTTCATAGAATACCTGCCACTACAATCCATAACAGTACACAACCACACATGCACACTCAAACGGGGGATAAGGGCTGAAAAATAGATTATAATGCTATTCTCAAAGATTCACTTGACCATAACAAAATGAGAGCAGCACATCACGCAGTGGTGCTGCGGGAAAGAATAAAAAGAACTGAAGCGGTGATTGATGAAAACAGCAGCTGCCACCTAGAGCACCTTCAGTTTTAAAGGCACATGCATTTGATGATGTGAGGATACACAGCATCTAAAATGTTGACGTTTTTCGTTAAAAGTAAGCACAGTCGCTGACGAATTCAGGCAGCACAAACATTGGATTACACAGATAAACACAGAAGCGGCACAGCTGTTCAAGACTTCTCCAAAGCGAAATATTACATTTTTAGGGAAACTTTTCTTTAAGGTAAAAGGAAAACAATGAACTAAAACAAGACTACAGTACAGTCCCAAAAGTCTTGAACTACCCCTCATTTCCTTAATTTTGCATCCAAGGAGTCAAACTATCTTCTATATATGTTAAATGTTCTTGAGCAATAGCTCTCCAGGCTTTCTGATTGTCACTCAGAGGATTGTTTTTTTTTTTTTACATTAGCTGCTTTTTCACTCATTTTCAGTCCAACTTTATTTGTTTATTTAACCCATTTAAGACAAATCTATGAATCATTCAAGCTCAGAAAGTACCTAACTGAAGGAATGAACCATTGTTGTGTCTACACATAACTAAGCAAAGAACCAGCTTTTAAATTCTTTCTTTAAGCATTTACTCGCATTTCTTCTGTTGAAAATATAGCATAATTTGACAGGCATAAAAAAAGTATTGCAACACGGTGATACCCATAAAACTTAAACATATCTCAGCTTGCTTTACAGTGTAGGGGCCAAGGCAAAAGTGTATTTGGAGTAGATGAAGAGTATCCTAAAGTCTTGTTCCTGAGAAATGCTGAGGTGCATCTGGCCCTTCAGTTCATCCATCTACTGTTCACCGAAGTCTCATCAGGAATGATCTCAGTGGAAGGGTGGCTGTCTTGAAGTCATTCATAATGAAGGCAAACAGGGAGGGAGAACATGCTGAGGTATGCCAGATTACACAGGAACAGGCACAATAATGGTTGTCCACTAGAATAATTCAGCTGACCTTTTTCAGTTTTTCACTGATTGGCCGCCCCAGATCCCGGACCTCAAAATTATTTAAGCAGTGTGGGATCATCTTCATAGAGAATAGAGCAAAAGGCAGCCAACATCCCCCCAAAAAGGAAGCCTGGAGAACTATTCTTGAAGGCTACCTAAGACGTTTGTACAGTACTGTACTGTTTCTTGTTTTTATTCTCTGTTTCTATAGATTAACAAACTAAACTGCTTCAGCTTCCTTAATCAAGATGGGATTCATCAAACTATGCTTTTTCTTAGCTTCAGGAATGTCACTTAACAATGATATCAGACAATGTCTGTGGGCAGTCTGAACAAATGCTCTTAATGCTACTGTGCCAGAGTTGGCTGGATGATACCAAGACATCACCTTTTCCCTCATTAAACATTAGAAAAGATTTACATCTGTTTTAATGCCTAAAACACCAAACTTTTTTTTCCTTGTAAATATACTATATACAGTATGTGTGAACTGAAACCTAGAAGCCAATTTCACCCATAACGAATTAGCATTAGCTGATTGGTCCTCCCTAAAAGGCACCCATTTCTAAGCAATAACTAAAACAGTGATTAAAAACGTATGATGGCATACTGCTAGAAATTAATTGTACCTTCCCAGCTGGTATTTGAAATCAAAATATCAAATACCTTAAAATAATTGTCATTAATAACTCTAAACTAATTTAACAAAATAATCACCTATATCTATTGTGTTCTTAATCAATTTTATAAGCAACATTACAGAAATTAATAGGATGTTACATTTTGGGCTACTGTGCATAGAGCCATACATTCTGGGCTATCGAGCTACCCCCTTAAAAAGCAAATACGTTGGGGGAAAAAAGTAGGAACTCTAGAAATTCTCCCTTCAGAAATTCTGAGATGATAGCTTTAAAGTGACTGTGTAATCAGAGTAAACACATATTATTAGGTTTGTTTTCTGCAGTCTGTGTGTAGAGGCTACAGTAATGTCAAGGTTTACTATCAACAGCAGTAATTTGCAGTGAATCAAACCACTGCTCTTTGAAAACAAACAATAAAACATTGATATGATAGTAAGACCACACTAGCACCAAACTAGGAAATAAACTACATAGATAGACAGACAGACAGACAGACGTTTATTCAAAGTTGGTGTATCAGTGGAAAGCTGGGCTGTGTTTCACAGACTGACTCACATTCCTTTGGGCTTCACATCGATTTACAGCACCGAGGAATGTTTGCATTCATTTCACAAATGTCATTTATCTAAATACACACATCTGTCAGGAAAGGTATTTCCATGAAATTATTCTGTTATGAGACTAATTGAAAACAATGTCATTCGTCAGCTGAAAACCCCTCCAAATGCAACCAGGTCAGCCTGACAAATTTCATTTACCCAGTTTTAAAATTGCACTGCTGATGACAGAAATACTAAAACTGTTGAGTTTGCTCTTATTAAGCAAACAGTATTAAGAGTAAAAGGATGAAGTCTGGCATCATGTCAACGTCTATTATAGCAAATGTGAATGCGCATGATATTTGTAGCTAATAACACAATGGCATGCCCTCTTGTTTTTTGGAGCCACCTCTCACATGCTCCCACCTGTGAATGACTTCTCTGGCATGGCCGGGGCAGCACCTGATGCCAAAACTGGGACATTTCTTGGCGGACACGGACAACGTGGTCGAGCATCAAAGGATGTTATGTTCTTTGAAGCTCACTGGCAATGTTCAACCACTCCAGCTGTGCTGCATAGCGTCACCAGTGGATATTTCATAAAACCACAAGGATATTTTGGGGGGAGTTCCTGCTGAGGTACGGTGATTCTGCTCTACTGAAATTTACATTTAATACAAACATACTTAATTGAATCAATTCTTTTACAGTGTATTTCATCATTTCTTGTGGATTTAAACACCTAATGGGCATCTAGTATCACCCACGAGGAGAGATAAGTAAGAAAGTGTTACTACAAAATTTGTATTGCAAGGCTTCACCTGTATGTGTTTATATCCTATTATTCACTGTCTTCAGCAACAGCTACACTGTAAACACGCGAGCCTTGATTTTGTAATAAAAATGAAGCCTCTGTGAAACACTCCAGCATAAAAGATTCAGTGTGCACCTGAACAAGGCTGAACTTGAACAGAAGTAGAAATATACCATTAAATAATTACAGACTCTGAGAGAAACGGTGCAAAACTCAATGCGTACACTTGAGAATGACCCTGAAGGAAAATGGGCAGTTGTACACAGTAAATTGAACAAATCTTCACCAGGTGAGAACAATGAGAGAGACCGCTTCATGGTCTTGTGATTGAAATTACAGAGGATTTCTGCACCAGTCGACAAACCTTCACATTATTTCTTGCACTCAGTCATTTCCAGCCATTCACTCCTTCAATTTGCTTCCTTATTTAAAAGTTGCCAGAGCTCACGCAAACTCATCATTTAGCTGAATCAAAGTTTTTGCTGCTCTGTTTTTTCTCTGATCTAAAATTATACTTATCATCTAATGGTCTTGAAAATTATGACCTAAACACAAAGGCAAAATACTGGTGGAGCAGTTGGTGTCAATGAAGAAATAAAATTGCAACTATTGCAACACTCTGATCCATTTAGTAATTTCCAATGAAGCACCTTTAACTTAGTTAGTTTTCATTTAGCTATTTTTCAAGCCAGAGGAGTTGGACAGGAGCCTCTGTTTCGACTGATACCTCCTGGACTCATATTAGTAGCAGAGATGAATGGATTAGCATTACCTGTGATATTAAAAATTATCACCTGAATTTGGCTAACAAGAAACCTAACTTGGTCATATGTTATCAAGTGTTATATTATGTTTATTGTGTTGTGTATTTATGTGTATTTATTGTGTAACAAATGGAACGCTTTCCATTTGTTCCAGCAGAGAGGTTTTTTTGCTTTTTTTTTGCTTTTTCCTTCACAGTCCCAAAGAGCTCTTAGTTTTTTGAGAACCAGCGTAATCAAAATAAATAAAATTGTATTTTCTAACTGAAATGGTGGGAAATTATCTTTTGCAAGAAGCTGCTAGTAACTGCTAGTACCGGTAAGTTACCAGAAGCCTTTTTTTGTGAAGTTGCCAAGACTGGCTTCTTTTTCTTCTTATTTTCCGCTTTTTCCAATGTCCAAAGAAACAATTTGAAAGGTCTTCTCGAAGCCCACTGTCTAGTTTTAAAAATGAACATCTGGCCGCTTGGAAGCAAAATATAAAGAAATGAGGAGTGGCTCAAAACTTCTGCACAATACTGTAGACAACAAGCTAATCATCTTAGTCACATTCAGCCATTATAACACATTAAATATGAATCAACAAAAAGCTACTGTAAATAGCAAACACATGAATAATGCTGTCAATAAATGTGTAGACACTACTTTTAACATCACTGACAAGACATTTTCTCCGAGCAGCACTACTATTTGACTGAATATCAATTTTTTTTAAATTCTTTTTATTTTTTATAATCTTTTAAGCTAAATTTTGTGTAGAATTTCCCATTAAAAGTCAGTCAACCATGTACTTCATAGTTTAGGTTCTGATTTTATGAATGTATCTCTTCTTGGGCTTTAAGCACTTAATTGAGTGTTTGTGTGTTCCTCTGTCAAACATGTGTCCACAGCCCTGAAGAGCTTTAAGATGACCAAACAGTGGATATTTTATTCTATAATTCAGGATAAGCAGTAATAGATGCTTATTTTTTCTTCTTCTTCTTTTGAATTTATTGGCAAGTGGCAGCTTGATGGTGTATTACCAACACTGTCTGATCCAAATGTCTAACATCAATACTTATCATTAACAAAAGGGGGAAAAAATAAGAAAAACCTAACACTAATATTTTTCATATTCTGTTCTCAATTTTCTGAGAATTTCCTGAGAATATTTTCAATAGATTTAAAAAAAAAAAAAAAAAACTTTCACGGGCACCATTTTGATATTTGATTACAGGGCAAACACAGGTAGAATTAATAACAATAATTATGGCCGTGCTGCATTTAGATGGGCTGTGGCAGTGTGCATGTTAGTTCAGTGAATTGCTGTGAGACACCAAATAGAACGAAACCATAATTAATTTAACTAATTATAGCGGTATTTACTCTGCTGTGATATGCTAAAATGTCTTGTGAAAGTGCACCGTCATCTACATTTCATCTGTCTTCTATTAGTCTTGCCTGTTTTGCTCATTCCATATGCATTATATATGATTCCCTGCGCCTTTTGTTCATCAGCTCTTGTGGCATCTCTCTTGACTGCACAGGAGAGGGAAAAGTAGCAGAATCAAAGGTATGATAAACCCACAAGTGCTTTCAGTACTCCCTGTTGGCTGTTTGGCTGTGTGTAAGACAGAGCTCCCATCGCTCTTCACTGTGTCAACTGTGGCACACAGAACAGCAGCCTACAGTGATAGCACTCTACACTTCTTCTCATGCTCACTACTATGCCACGGGGGGGGGGACATTCACTTTCACAGAAATGAATTCAGGGGGGGTTGAACAGCTTGAGGTCTTTGAGCTTAAATACGTCATCCTTAGGAGAACAAAAAAAGACCAAAAAAAATCTGCTCAGTAGTCAGCGGGATAGATATAAATCCACGCTGCTTTTGATTGTGATAGCATACTTTAGCAGATCTACTGAGTAAGCTAGTCATGTCTGTGCTTAACATTACATTTTTTCATGCTAAATAGAATTTGAATCTCCAATATATTATTATTATGTATTTCTATGTCAGTATTATCCCACTAGACTCTTGAATAATACAGCAATTAGAGAAAATACTGCATGCGCTTTGGTTTTAATAACAGGCAGTGCGCTGATCAGTGATTTAGTGTATATGTGATCATGTACCGAGTGCTGCTTATGTAACTAAGGAACAGTCACCCACAAGGAGAACGCTGCACAGATCTTAGCAACTGTGCTATAATGGCTTAAAAGGCTCTTATGTCATAAGAGGACCAATTACATTGTTCACTTTCTTTTACATTGCAAATTAAGATAACAGTTCCCAGAATGACAGTCAGCTTAAGACTGTGAAACACTAGTCATCTTTGTGGTCAATTCAGTCACTTTAGTTCGTTTACTATAATGATAGCAGATATTTTTCCTTAATAATACTCTTAAGAACACTGAATATATCCTAAAAAACTGTATCTTCTCCTTCTTCATTGATAGACAGTTATAAGATAAAATACACTGCAAACCGATGAGGTGGTTATCACTGGTACCTCACAGCTAGAAGCTCCTGCGTTCAAATCCACCAGTCAGCTGGTAGATGTGAGCAGATCCATCTAAATATTGATAATATCAGTACTAAGGCTGGTATTGGTATCGGCTTGATACTAGTAACACAGGATTGATACTTTGTTTCTATCCTCTAAGTTCAATATGTAACCCTCTGAAATGTGTAAGTAAATGTTTTTGAAATGAAAAAATATACCTCAAACATGCACAGTGAAAAATGTCTGAACCTTTTTAAGTTAAAAATATTGGTATCAGATTCTATAATACTCACCCTGTATTTACTTGGTGTCAGATTGATACCAAAATTTGCAGTATCACACAGCGCTACACAGCGGTGGAGCCGTTCTGTGTGGAGTTTGTTTTCCCTGCGCTTGCACAGATTGTCTCTGGATACTCAAGCTTCCTCCCACAGTAGAAAAACACGTGTGTTCAGTTAATTGGTGATTCTGGCTGTAGGTGTGAATGCGAGCAATGTGTTTAGCCCTGTTATCCGGTCGTTAAGTCTGACGTCACTAGCCGTGTCTGGGTCTAAACTCCGCTGCAGGTCCATATATCAAACGATCACTGTGGCATTACTGAGAGTTGAAAAACTGTCTAAAGTCTTTCATCTTTAATAAAATGATCAGCGTTCTGCTCTACCAGGTGTAACAATTGAGTTTAACATCCAGGCATCCATGAAAACGGAATTTATGACATTTAACGGAGTTAGAAGTTAGCAGGAAGTTAGCTCGTTAGCTTCTATCTAAATACAATATAGCATGTCCTGACTGCGGGGTTTTGGAAACAAATTAAAACGTACAGCTCTGTTATCACTTCCAGCATAAATGAAGACAGAAAACTAAACAGCAGTGACGTTTGTAGGGTTACTGAAGTTGGGCTAGCTGGTATATAATGATGTGCTACGTGACAGCTAGCGACATAGCTATGTTAGCATAATATAAACAAGCTAACTTTTTTTCCACTCAATAAAAGTTAACGTGAGTGTTCTCGGTGGTCAGGAACAAATGTAATCGCATGGCAGGATGCTGTAAAAGGACCAAACTTCAGCCAGGAGAACAACTGAGATAATCCATCCACAATACGAGGTTAGTCATTCATATACTGCTGCATGGGCTGGGCTGTAGTTTCATCCTAAGGTTTTAAAAACTGAGCTTAAATAAATGATTAGCGGTAATAAAAGCCGAGGGAGGTCAACAGGGATCACTGACTGTTTTAGGAGCTTTTTGAGATCAAATAGAAGAAAATACGTAACATTAAACATGTTAACAACACAAAAGCCATATTAAACGCAGACTACTTTAGACCCGGAAGTAGGATTCGTCGCGTCATCACTGAACAACCGGATAGACTGGTAACCTGTCCAGGAGGTACTCTGCCTCTTGTCCTGTAACAGCTGGGACAGACTCCAGCCCACCCCCAACTCTGATTTAAATAAGTGGAAGGAAACAGATGGATAGGCACAGGCAATTCTTTTTTTTTTTGCTTAAACTTAGTATGAAGTCGACGCTGGTTGCACAAAGTGGAGAATAATGACACTGCATATGCACTTCTATCTGCCCACAGCTACGAAATCACAATGTGCGACTGCACAACTAAAACTGAAACGTTTTCCAGAAAGTTGCTTAAACAAACTGCAAGTCTAGCCATAAACTTTGAGTTGATTGACTCTGAGTTTTCAGAATTGGTTAATTAAGCATGTGGGTAATAGGAAAAGGCCATCATCATGGAGCTTCAGTACCAGGATTCATCATGGCAAGGGCTAAATGAAGAGCAGAGCCTTCATTTTAAATCACTGGGCCCAGGAATATGATTATGAGTCAGTCCTCACTGTGACATGAGATGAGATGCGTTTCCCCATCTTATCTCTTAAAAAACCTAAGAGGGAAAAATTAAAGTAATTTTAATCAACGTCATCCAGTCAGTCATCATTTACCCAACTTGAATTTCCATGAACAGGTGACGGTGAAATCTAACCCAATTTTAAAACAGAAATTTGAATTTAATTAGTCAGCTGAAATGTGACAGGAATCAAATGTAGGTGGTGTTAACATAAAAAGAGAAGAAGTGCAAGTAAAATCATGCTCAAACATATTATACACCCTTTATTTGTGGACCTATGAATAAACTGCTCAGTATTACTTTTTTTTTCCTCGCCTGTCCCATTTGGTTCTGTTGCCATCAGAATTATTGTCTAAAGGCAAAGAAAGATGCAAAAAGGATTTACTTTATTGTTTATTTTATTTTATTTTCACTTGCTACACATGGGACAGACATGACTGGGGGAAAGAAAAGGGAGAAAGAAAGAGAAGTAGGGAAAGAAACACAGCGGGGAAGAGGAACGGTGATAAAGGGCAAAAAACCAACAAAAAAAAACGGTCAAAAAATACATATATCAATCACCTGTTGAGAAAGAAAAAAGAGAAAACAAGCAAAAAAAAGAGAGCAATATAATAAACAACATCATCGCGATGACCTATGTGAATAAAACAGTAAATACTAAATATTGAATATTATTGTGCAGCACATAAGATCAACAGAACACAGTGTGCTTTGAGGTAGGAGCCAAAAAGGGTGTAGTTTGTGTGTGTGAGCACCCGTGTGTACACCTGTGAGCATGAACGTGCTTGTATTTAAAAGGTTCCTTCATGTAATGATCTGCTAGAGGGTGTAGGGGGGCAACTGCCCTGTCCTCCAGGGCATGAAGCAGGTATGGAGGAGATCCAAGCTCCAGACATCCAGAGACCCTCAGAGCACAAGAGACCAAGGAAGACCAACGGAGGGGCAGCCGCGCCACGATCCCAGAAAGAGCTGAGGAGAGTCCCAGATGAGGGTCGCTCAGCAGCCGGCGGAGCAGAAGTAAGGGGGGGTTGCAGTGACGTGCCCGAGAGCTCCGCCGGCAGCCCGCTGTGACCGAGCCCCAAGCCGAGAGGCCGGGGGCACCCCACCCCCGAAGCGGCCTGAGCGAGCCCCAGGCTCCAGGCCCCGATAAGCTACCTGAACGCCCATCCCCGGACACAAAGAACCACCAACTCACCGATGTCTGAGGGCTACTGCCACTGGTAGGGGAAGTGGTGGGGGAGATAGGCCTCCATACCTTGGAGGGCCTGGGATGTCCCCAGAGAGGTGGCGTCTGATACCCGACCTGACATATGGACACAGACAAACAGGCACACACAGATACAAACATCCATTCCCACCCTCATGCTCTCATATGCAAATTCTCAGCACTCACCCAACGTGGAGACAGACATAAATAGACACTGTACACACAATCACACTCCCCAAGCGTACTCTATACCCCAGGTCTAGGTACCCTTGCCCCTCGACCCAGGTAGTGTTACCCTCTTCCCTGGGGTGAAGAGAAGCAGACCACCCCGACTCCACAGCAGCAGGGAGGCCCCACATTCCAGACCCCAATTGGACAGCCAACTCCTCCTCCCAGCCCCCCCGCCCCAACAGGCAACAGAGAACGGGGGTGTGTGAACATGAACTCAGATATTAGTCAGACCCAGAAGAAATGATTTTAATTTTTTAATACCTAATTTCATAAAACAACAGCATTTAATGATTATATTTCAACATAAAAACTCTACCACAGGTAGCATGGTGGCACGGTGGTTAGCACTGTTGTCGCACAGCAAGAAGGTCCTGAGTTCAATTCCAACATCAGGCCGGGGTCTTTCTGTGTGGAGTTTGCATGTTCTCCCCGTGTTTGCGTGGGTTCCCTCCAGCTTCCTCCCACCATCCAAAGACATGCAGCTTGTGGGGATAGGTTAATTGGATAATCCAAATTGTCACTAGGTGTGAATGTGCGAATGAATGTGAGTGCGAATGGTTGTTTGTCCCTGTGTGTTGGCCCTGCGACAGACTGGCGACCTGTCCAGGGTGTACCCCGCCTCTCGCCCTATGACAGCTGGGATAGGCTCCAGCGACCCTGAAAAGGATAAGTGGAAGCGAATGGATGGAAACTCTACCAGAATACATTCAGACCATCTCCAGTCTGGATTAAAAAGCTCAGTTTAGATTACACTGAATTTAATTCACTTCAGTTTTATTCATATAGTGCCAAATTACAATAGCAGTTGCCTCAAGGTTCTTTATGTTGTAAAGTAGAGACCCTACAATAATACAGAGAACACCCCAACAATCAAACTATCCCCTATGAGCAAACACTTGGCAACAGTTTTAAGGGGAAAAAAACTCCCTTTTAGCAGGAAGAAACCAGGTTCAGGGAGACAAGACAAAAGACACTCTGGAAGAGAGCCAGAGATTAATATTAACTAATAATTAAATACAGAGAGGTGTATAAACACATAGTGAGCAAAGAAAAAAAACACTTAGTGCATCATGGGAAGTCCAAGCGGCCCAGGCCTATTACAGCCCAACTCAGGGAGGATTCATATGCTTAATCAAAAAGCAAAGTTTTAAGCCTAATCTTAAAAGTAGAGAGCGTCTCTGTATCCCATATCCAAAGTGAAAGCTGGTTCTACAAAGAGCGGCCTGGAAGCTGAAGGCTCTACTTCCCATTCTACTAAGAGTGCTCTCTTGGGGTGATGCAGTACTATGAGGTCTTTAAGATAAGATGGAGCCTGATCATCCTCACATAAATAGTTATATCAAGCCTTTCAGATGCAAACTGTGATAGGTTGGCATCAGTTTGACCAGAAATTATTCTCCAGTGATCAGTGTTTAGTGGGGGTTTTTTCTACATATAGCTTGATACAGATTTGCGTTGTTTAAATAGTGATGACTACACTAAATGTTTCAGTGCAGGGGTGCAACAGCTGCCTTACTCTTCATTGAGTCACAATGTTATAAAGATGTAGCCTGTAGATATTATTTTGAGCTGATAATAAATCCGCTTTTTATTCTCACAGGCTTACACTTAATAACT